>NW_006239535.1:76495-94553 GCF_000226075.1 Solanum tuberosum
CAGTTATGATCAATCCAATGTGCTGTAACAGTTAAATAATCACGTCCATTAACACTACGACCCATGTCCGAAGTTATAGACACTCTACAATCTAATATGCTAAACATACAACGAAGATATTGACAATGTTTACCTTGATATACAAAAACATCAGATTTAACAGTATTTCTTGAAAAACCTCTATAATTAGGATTATAAGTTTGTTGAATATATTCAATAAAACCGGGATGTGAAGGAAAACTATAAGGTAAACCACAAACAAAAACCATTTTAGCTAAATTTTCGCGATCTCTTTCCTTATTATATTTATGTTGTGTTAGTGGACCACCGGGGTTAGAAGGATCTAATGTTCCTTGAACCATGTTAGAAGCCCCTACCGATTCATTAACATTAATATCAAAATCATTATCTGGAATTCCTTTTTTTCTATTGGCTAATGCTTTAGCTTCTTTATATTGAATTGACACACAAGGTAACAAATGTCTATTTAAGCCCCCCGTCCCACCTTGACCTCTACCTTGTTTATGTTTAAAAGGTTGCTTACACTTATTACAAATAGCAATAGAGTTTTCCTTATCTAAAGTCATAAATTGCCACACAACAGAAGTCTTAGGGCATTGATACTTCACCTTCTCCCTCGTAGGAGGTATAAGGGGTGGGCGTCCACAATTTTGCTCCGTTGAATTTGTAGTTTCATTTGGAACTTCTGTCACTGGACTAGTAGGTGTATCTTCTACTTCCTCTTCTCCCGAACCAACTTCTACTTCTTCACCTAAATTTTCATCAAGATAAGGATTAATATTACCATAAATTTGTTGTAAAATTTCATGATCGGATTGAACATTTGAATCAATATCATAAGAAGTATCATCAACATAAGTAGAATCATTTGTATTAAATCTAACTCTAGAAGTACCACCACATTTACTCTTATTTTTTTCCTTACTACTTTTTTTAGTAAAATTAAATAATCTACTAATGCCACTTGGTTCTTTCTCTTTTCCTTTACCGGTATCTTTTTTGCTAGAACTCATATTTAATTATATGTAAAGTATAATATAAAAATAATAATAACACAAAAATTAATGACGAAAAATAAAATATAAATATAATGAAACGAATGTACCAAACGTCTGCGTTAATAGCAAACGTTATAACCGATTCTTGAAACTTGTAGTTTGTTGTAACTTGTAATTTGGAACTCCAATACTTGATAGCAAATATGAGAATTATATATATTATGATATAACATGAAAATTTAGAATTGAAATATATGTATTATGATATAATATGAGACTTAAATGGAATAAAAATTTGAGACTTAAGATTAAGAGGATATAGAAAATAGATGAGAGAATTGATGATTTTGTAAGAAATAATAAGGGATAGAGGTGTATTTATAATAATAAAAAATGGGTTAAAGTGTATTTATGATAAGTTGAGGGTTTAAATTTAAGTATTAAAAGTAGGGGGTGGTAGGGGGTGTTGGGGAAGTGAAAAAAGTAAATAAATCCGTTGGGGGGGGCCACTAGCCTTGCCCGAACGGATATAATTCAAAAAAAAAAAATTAAAAAAACTAGGGGATCCCGCGAAACCGACAGGTTCAACCGGGTCGATCGGGACCAACGGGTGAACCGGACCGGTACCGGTCCCCTATTTCGAAGGCCCCCATCCCGCGAGAATTTGACGGGACCGGGTCCGGCGATCCGGTTCTCGAACCGGTCGCGGGCCGACCCGGTCCCCCTGCCAAGCCTAATTCTTGAGGATGAACCCTCCAAGTTTCACTGGTTCGAGCACCATTGAGGATGCAGAGAACTTTATTGAGGAACTGAAAAAGGTATTTGATGTTATGCACGTTGTCGATACTGAGCGAGTTGAACTAGCTGCATTTCAACTGAAGTATGTTGCTAGGACTTGGTTTGACCAATGGAAGAAGAACCAAGTTGAGGATGCACCACCTGCGAGTTGGGCTTGTTTTGAGGAGGCCTTCTTGGGGAATTTCTTCCCCCGAGAACTGAAATAGGCTAAGGTACGAGAATTCCTTACCCTTAAGCAAGAGTCACTAAGTGTTCATGAGTATGGGTTGAAGTTCACCCAACTATCCAGTTATGCTCCGGAGATGGTTGCGGATATCAGGAGTAGAATGAGTTTGTTTGTTGCTGGGTTGTCCCGTCTGTCAAGCAAAGAGGGAAGGGTATCGATGCTAATTGGGGACATATATATATTGAGGTTAATGGTATATGTGAAACAAGTTGAGGAAGAGAAGCTGAGGGATAGGGAGGAATTAAGAAATAAGAAGGCTAAGACAGGGAATAAGTCCGGGCAGCAGAAAAGTAATGTGAACTGTTCGTTCTTTCAACAAAAGCAAAAGGGACCTGCTCCATCATCTGCTAGTGCATCTGCACCCAGAAACAAAGGTGAGTACAATAGTTAGAATGCACAGCATTTCAGGGCTAGACCTGCCCAATCTTAGGGTAATGTGGCACAAGGAGGTAACTGGGCTCCTGCATGTGCTAAGTGTGGTAGAACCCACCCAGGTAATTGTCGTAATGGTCACTCAGGGTGTTTCAAGTGTGGGCAAAAGGGTCACTTCATGAAAGAGTCTCCTAAGAACTGGCAAGGTACTGGAAATCAGGGTAATAGAGCCCAATCTTCATCAGTTGATCCACCAGACAGGGCTTCACCTAGAGGAGCTACATTCGATACGGGCGGAGGAATAAACTGTCTTTATGCAATCACTAGTCATCAAGAGCAAGAGAACTCTACAGATGTTTTCACTGGTATGATCGAAGTCTTTTCTCTTGACGTTTATGCTTTGCTAGACCCAGGAACAAGTTTATCTTTTGTGACTCCTTATGTTGCAAATAAGTTTGATGTTCTTCCTGAGAAACTCTGTGAACCCTTTTGTGTTTCTACACCTGTTGGGGAGTCTATTCTAGTTGAGCGAGTATATCGTGATTGTGTTATTTCTATCAATTACAAGGACACCATGGCTGAATTAGTTTAGCTAGACATGGTAGATTTTGATGTCATCCTTGGTATGGACTGGCTTCATGCCTCAGTTGATTGTAGAACTCGAGTTATCAAGTTTCAGTTTCCAAATGAGCCAATCTTAGAGTGGAAAAGTAGTTCAGTAGTGCCTAAGGGTCGTTTTATTTCGTACCTTAAGGCAAGAAAGTTAATCTCCAAGGGGTGTGTCTATCACTTAGTCTGAGTTAATGACTCTAGTGTTGAGATACCTCCTATTCAGTCAGTTTCAGTAGTAAGAGTTTCCAGAAGTCTTTCCTGATGATCTTCCCAGAGTCGCTCCTGAGAGAGAAATAGACTTCAGCATAAACATTCTTCCCGATACTCGTCCAATCTTTATTTCGCAATATAGAATAGCACCAGTAGAGTTGAAAAGGCTTAAAGAGCAATTGTGTATAGATTATAACCAATTGAACAATGCTACCATCAAGATCCTCTTCCGAGAATTGATAATCTTTTCTATCAGCTTTAGGGTGCTACTTGTTTCAGTAAGATAGACCTCAGATCAGGCTACCATCAGTTGAAATTAAGGGAATGTGATATTCTAAAGACAGCATTCAGGACCCGTTATGGTCATTATGAGTTTTTGGTCATGACCTTTGGTTTGACCAATGCGCCTGCAACATTCATGGACCTTATGAATAGAGTTTTCAAACCTTATTTAAATGTGTTTGTTATCGTCTTCATTGATGACATTCTAATCTATTCAAGGAATGAAGAAGACTATGCTAGTTATCTCAGAACAATTCTTAGGACTTTGAAAGATAAGGAGTTATATGCTAAGTTCTCTAAATGTGAGTTTTGGCTTCAGTCTGTGGCGTTCTTGGGCCACATAGTTTCCCGGTGATGGAATTAGAGTTGATACCCAAAAGATAGAGGCAGTGCAGAATTGGCCTAGACCCAGATCTCCAACTGATATTAGGAGTTTCTTGGGTTTGGCTGGCTATTATAGAAGGTTCGTAAAGGGGTTCTCATCGATTTCATCCCCTTTGACCAAGTTAACTCAGAAGACAGTTAAGTTTCAATGGTCTGAAGCTTGTGAGAAAAGCTTTCAGGAATTGAAAAAGTGGTTAACTACTGCCTCAGTTTTGACCTTACCAGAAGGTACTCAAGGTTTTGTAGTGAATTGTGATGCATCTAGAGTTTGTTTGGGTTGCGTATTAATGCAGAATGGCAAGGTTTTTGCTTATGCCTCCAGATAGTTGATAGTTCATGAGAAGAATTACCCAATCCATGACTTAGAGTTGGTTGTTGTGGTATTTACTTTGAAGATATGGTGTCATTATTTGTATGGTGTTCATGTTGATGTATTCACTAATCACAAGAGTCTTCAGTACGTGTTTACTCAGAAAAAGCTTAATCTCAGACAAAGGCGATGGTTAGAATTACTCAAGGATTATGACATGAGTATTCTTTACTACCCAGGTAAGGCTAATGTTGTTGTTGATGCTTTAAGCAGGTTGTCTATGGGTAGTACCGCTCATGTTGAGGAAGAAAAGAGAGAGTTAGCGAAAGATCTACATAGACTTGCATGCTTAGGAGTCCAACTGATGGATTGCACAGAATGAAGAGTAGTGGTGATGAATGGGGCTGAATCTTCATTTAGTGTCAGAAGTGAAAGAAAATCAAGACCAAGATCTTATTTTGCTTGAATTGGCAAATGTTCATAAGCAAAAAGTATTAGCTTTTGAACAAGGGGGAGATGGTGTATTGATATATCAAGGTAGATTGTGTGTACCAATGGTGGATGGACCCCAAGAGGGGATCATGGAGAAAGCTCATAGCTCCAGATATTTCATTCATCTGGAATGGAAGTGGGAGGTGAAAAACATGGACTTCATCACAGGTTTGCGAAGATCTCGCAGGCAACATGATTCTATATGGGTGATTGTGGATCGAATGACCAAATCAGCCCACTTTTTGCCGGTAAAGACTACCCATTCAGTAGAGGATTATGCCAGGTTATATATTCAAGAGGTAGTAAGACTTCATGGAGTCCCTATTTCGATTATATGAGATAGAGGTGCACAATTTACTGCACAGTTTTGGAAGTCATTCCAAAAAGGCTTGGGTTCAAAGGTGAACTTAAGTACTGTCTTTCATCCTCAGACAGATGGGCAAGTAGAGCGCACTATTCAGACCTTAGAGGATATGTTGAGGGCTTGTGTGATTGACTTCAAAGGTAATTGAGATGATCACCTAACTCTCATCGAATTTTCTTACAACAATAGTTACCACTCTAGTATCCAAATGGCTCCTTATGAAGCTCTTTATGGGAGAAGATGCAGATCTCCTATTGAATAGTTTGAAGTTGTTGAAGCAGGGTTGATAGGACCAGATTTAGTTCATCAAGCTATGGAGAAGGTGAAAGTGATTCAAGAAAGGTTGAAGACGGCACAGAGTCGTCAGAAATCCTACACTGATGTTAGGAGAAGGGAGTTAGAGTTTGAAGTAGATGATTGGGTATACTTGAAAGTTTCACCCATGAAGGGTGTTATGAGATTTGGTAAGAAAGGGAAGCTTAGTCCCCGGTATACTGGCCCTTACATAATATTGAAAAGGGTGGGTAATGTAGCTTATGAGTTGGAGCTAGCACAAGAGTTAGCAGCGGTTACTCTGGTTTTTCACGTCTCCGTGTTGAAGAAGTGCATGGGCGATCCTTCATTGATCATACCAACCGAAGATATTGGGATTAAGGATAGCTTATATTATGAAGAGATTCCTATTTAGATTCTAGATAGCCAAGTTCGCAAGTTGAGGACAAAAGAGGTAGCATCAGTCAAAGTTTTTTGGAGGAATCAATTTTTTGGGGAAGCTACTTTGGAAGCTGAGGAGGACATGAAGAAGAGATATACAGATCTCTTCGAATCCGGAGAAGTTCCACTTAAGGTACTAATCCTTTTCTTGGTATTTAATTATAAGTTGGCATGTTGTTTTTGCATTCGCTTGTTGGGTGTTTGAACTGAATGATTGATGTTACACCCTTACCCTAGTAAGAGTAATCTCATTAGAGGACAAATGTTCCCAAGTGGGAGATATTGTAACATCTCGCAAATTGAAATAACTAGGAAGAAGCAAAGAATTGGAAATAGTAATATTTGGAAATAATGAAAATCTGGAAATTTGTTAAGTATGTTAGGTTGAGTTTTTTATCAACTTCAAACGACCATAACTCATAGCTCAGGATGATTTCGGAGTGGTTCCAAATAACATAGGAAATATCTTGGAATAATCTTTCCAACGCCGCCAAGTTTGTGCGATTTCGAATTCGTATGTGTGAGATATGCCCATTTGAAATTGGGATGTTCAAATAAGGAAATGTCCAATCCGGATTTTGGAAGGGTAGTTTGGTCTTTTCCTTACCCAATTTATTTAATTCGTTTTAGTGAATTAATTAAGGGTCAAATCAGAATTTGGTCAGTTTAGAAAATTAGAAATTCACGCTAGGGCTTGGAGAAAAGAGAAAAGAAGAGAAAGGAGAAGAAAAGCTTAAGATTCGCCAAGATCGTGCGATTTGGTTGTGAATTTAGCTAAGGATTTAATCCTAGGTATGTGAGGATTTCATAACGTTGGGTTAGTTCACCCACGTGCCAAACATGTCTATTTCACCGTAAATTCATCCTAAAAGATTTTGAAAGTTGACGTTCTTCATATGTATTGTTGAATTTGATGTCATTCTTGAATTGGGCTGAGGTTGAGAAGTTTCTGAAATCATTACGTCAAATTATTGAGTTGGTTGGATTTAGGTTCTTAGGTACATTTGTTGGGTATCTGTATCTAAAAAGAATTTGAGAAAAAGAACCGAGTTTGGGCAACTTGGGGCTCGAAAATGAAGAAGAAAATTAGTTGGGCAAATCTGGGCACTGGCTCCGTGTCGCAAACATGCTCCCCAGATTTGGGAAAAATTCCTTCGCGTCACAGACCGGACACGGACTGTTCTTCCTAAAAAAGTATTTTTGCAACCAAAAAGTTAATTACATCTCCGCGTCGCGGACTTGCGCTCAGACAATGATTTTTTTATCTTTTCTCATGTATAGCTATCTAAAAACACTCCCAAACATCATGATATATTTCCTATCACAAATCACAATCCTTGAATCCATAATTCAATTCAAGGAAAGGTAAGAGTCAACTTTAGAAGTTAAGAAGTAAGTCAAGTGAAGTTCATTAAAGTTTTTCAAAAGTCTTTCACAAATGTTTTAACTTTGTTCTAAGACTTAGGTTTTAAGTTAAGCAAAGAGTAAAGAGTTGAGGTCATTTCTCCAAAAGTTACAAGGGAACTAAGTATTCCAAGAGTTTAAAATGTTTTCACATTTGAACAAGAAAGGGAAACACCGATTTCCAAGAGAGCTTTCAAGTTAACTTTTGAGTAATTATCTCAAACCAAAGAAAGAAGTTTTGTTTTAAAAACATATAAGCTAAGTATATTTTGGGCGTAGTATTGAGCACCTATATCGGGACGCGAGTTTATATTAACTCAAGTCTCCATAAACCATGTAGCCATCATGGATAGTAAAGGGTCATACTTTTTCGATGACTCCTTAAGTTGCTTTTTAGCATAGACTAGTGGATCCACTTAGTTAAGGCGTTCTATATGACTACAAAGTATAGGACAGTTCTGGCAGCGTGGGCAAGACATTGTATCACCACTTAGGCTCATAGTGGTTGTTGTCAGTTAGAGAAACTCCCACCTAAACTATATTACTTTGATATATGAGTAAAGTTGAGTTTGTTATTGCAAATGTTCAGCAAGTTGGGTTGTTATTTACTATTCTAAATGCTTTGTATAAATTGCACTATTATTGTTGTTTTACCATGTATTTTGAGTTGAGTAAAGCCAAGGTAAGTGTTCCTTACAGATCCTTTCCAAGCTTAAGTTGTGTTTAGCATTCCAACTCGTATACTCTTACATTCAATGTACTGATGCCAGTTGGACTGCATCTTCTTATGTTCAAGACGCAGGTAACCGGGATCAGCATCCAGTGCCTCACTGATCAGGTTGCACACTCAGAGTCAGTTGGTGAGCCTCCTTGCTTTCCGGAGGGTCTCTTTCATAATTGTTTAGCTTTCAGTTGTTAGGATGATCAGGGGTCCTGTCCCGACATCCCTCTTTGTTTTAGAGGCTTCATAGACAGTTAGTAGTGAGTTGTCTTTACATTATTATTTCATATGTTAAGACTTGAGTTGCCATTTTGGCCAAGTTGAATGTTTGACCTATAAACATTCTTAGTTATTTTATTAAACAGTTGAGTAAAGTGAATTTGATCATTGTAATAATGCCTAGAGTCTTCCGCTGAGTAAGTAAGTCAGGTCAAGGGTTTGCTTTGGGCCAGCAATGGTTCTCGAGTGCCAGTCCCACCCGGGGTGTAGGCTCGGGGCGTGACACCCTCAAACCACTGTTCCACCTTGTAACACCCCGTATGCTAGAATTGACAAAAAATACAGATTTTAGAGTTATAGGTGCAACCCACAGTTGCCACCTACAGACCGTAGGAGGACCCACTGTTCGTTCTGCAGGTCTAACCCTTCCCCCAGAAGCTCCAGAAAATTCATCTAAGTGTCGACCCAAGACTGGACCCATGGACCGTAGGTCAGGCCACGGTCCATGGTCCAGGACCGTAAGTGGAACCCTTTTTTTCTGCCCTAGACATCGACCGATGGTTGACCAGCACAGATCGTCGATCCTGCCCAGGTCCGTCGGTGGCCCCGATAGTTTTTATGTCTGGGGTCTTTTGGTCTTTTCCTTATATGTTGGAACCCTAGACTACGTCGTTTAAACCCTAAACTACGTAGTTTTGGTCTGTTTTAGCCTATTAACAAAATTAGAATCTACCCTAAGCAAATTATTCACCAAAGACTTAGAAAAATTAGAATGCAGAAGGAAAAAGAGTCCACCAAGCCCTAGTCCAAGAACGCATCAAGTTTTCATCAATTTCATCCCCGAAATCAAAAGATTTCTCCGTGGAATTTGTCACCAGGTATGTGGGATTTTACTAGTGGGTTCCTTTCACCCATTCGGTCCGTAGATTCCAGTCAGAATCTTGATTCCCTTAATATTAACTAGACCTAGGGTTTCTTGAATGTTAGAAATTGTTGGGTTTTAGTTGTTAGAATGATCCAAGTCGGATTATCATGAATTCAATATCTTTAGGTATAGATTCTTTCATAAATTCAAAACCCTAGCTATGTAGTTCTTTTAGTTCATGAATTAAACATGCTAGGTTAGATGTTTCAGATATACATGCCACAGTTTTTGAATGTTTCATTATCAGTATATTAATGTTGCATTTTAAGTTAGCATGTCAGTTTGAGCTATCCAGTATTACAGAGATTCAGTCATAAATTGTTAATTACTTAATCAATTGGGAGAAGCTTAATACCGAGTGGACTAGGGTCAGTCACCCACAAGTCCCATAACTACGTGCCTCATAGCTTGTAAGTCCCCTCTGTGGGCATCATTTTAGTGATCACACCAGCATGCCTCTATACCTCTGGCAGGGTATATTGGGTCCTCTTGATGGGGTGTTTACATCGGACTCCATATTTAGCTCATGTGGTTTTATGTCGATTATTAGTAGCTCCCTCACAGTTCAGTCAGACTCTATTGCATTGACCATATTATCAGTACAGTTCAGTATTCAGTCTTAGCATGTTATAAACTTGGTCATTGCATTCAGTTTAGCCATGTTCAGTATTTCCAGTATCCTTATCATGTTCAGAATGTATCATTGCTTTATTACATGTTCAGTTATATTATTATTCATCTTTACTCTATCTTGCATGCTCAATACCTTTCAAGTACTGACGCATACTCTGCGCTATATCTTCTCGTGATGTAGGTTCAGGTCTTCAGCAGTCAGATCATGCATAGATCGGTTCCCCATCTTCAGTTCAGCAACATCAATGGTGAGTCCTTATTCTTCGAGGACAATTGACATGTTATCTTTCCATTTTAGTCTTTAGTTTTCAGTTATTGCTTAGTTGGGGCATGTCCCAGCACTTTTATTCAGTTTAGACGCTTATTTCAGACATAGTTAGATTCAGTTATAGTATTAGATTTTGACTTTTCATTTGTATTCAAACTCTTAGTTTTCATTTATTCAGATAGAATATGGGTATTCCCCATCATTTCAGATTATCATATGATTTAGCTTCCGCACAATGCTTATTTACTTTAGTATGCTTATGATATGCAAGCAGGGTAAGCTTTGGGTCATTCGTGATCCTAGGTCTCGTGTCTGCGTCCAGGGGGTAGCCTCGGGGAGTGACAAACTTGGTATCAGAGCACAAGGTTAAAGTGTCATAGGATTTTTGAAAAGCCGCACTAAGTAGATTCCTTTTCATGGGTGTGAAGTTCACCACATCTAATGAGAAGGAGGCTGCAAAGTGTTTTAGGAAAACTTCACTCTCTTTGTTACTCTTATCATGCGTAAAGTATGATCTAATTCCTCATTCTAACTCGACGTTATGCGTTTCAGATCATGCCTTCTCGTAGAGCTTATGGAAGGAATTTGAATGCCAGAAATGCTAACACAGCTCCTCCAGCCCCAGATCAGGAATTTTTGAATGCAGAATTCAAGAACGCCATTCAACTTTTGGCTCAGAGTGTGACTAATCATAACAACCAGCAGGGTCCAGTTCCTACAAATGGTGGTGGTGGATCATTGTCAGCCAGGGTTTGTGACTTCGTTAGGATGAACCCGCCTAAGTTCTTAGGATAACAGATTGGTGAGGATCCCCAAAACTTCATAGGTGAGGTCAAGAAGATCGTTGGAGTAATGCAAGTGACAGGTAATGATAGCATAGAGTTTGCATCCTATCAGTTGAAGGATGTAGCTCATATCTGGTACACTCAGTGGAAAGAGAGCAGGGGTACAGATGCATCTCCTATCACTTGGGAATGCTTTAGTGAGACCTTTTTGGAAAGGTTCTTCCCAAGGGAGTTGAGGGAGGCAAGAGCTCAGGAGTTTATGAATTTGAGGCAGGGTTCCATGTCAATCCAAGAGTATGGGCTCAAGTTCACCCAACTCTCCAACTGTGCTCCTCACATGGTAGCCGATTCTAGGGCTCAAATGAACAAGTTTCTTTATGGGGTGTCCGACCTTGTGAAACATAGTGTATGAATGCTATGTTGTTGGAAGATATGAACATATCTAGGTTCATGACTCATGCTCAGCAGGTTGAGGGTAATAAGCTTAGGGAACAGGCCAAGGAGAATAAGAAGGCTAGGACAGGAAACTATGACTATTCTCAACAGAAATCGGGTGGTGGAAATTGCTCGCATTTTCAGCAGAAGTCTTCAGCTCCAACACATTCATCAGCTAGTGTTCCATCCTCCAAGTTTCGAAATGATTAGAAAGGTAGGGCATCAGGCTCTAAGTCTCAAGGTAATATTTCAGGCACCAGAACCTACCCAACTTGTCCAAAGTGTGGTAAGAACCATCCAGGCGATTACCTTGCAGGAAAGGAAGGATGGTTTGGGTGTGGTCAGTCTGGTCACAGTTTGAAAGATTGTCCTTCTAAACAGGGTCAAGGGGGCAATAATAGTATAGCTCAGTCCACAACTTCAGCCACACCAACAGGTAGCCCGACTCAGCAGGTTAACTCATCTGGTATAGGTGGCGGTCAGCGAAAAAACAAGTTGTTTGATCTTCAGGCTCGCCAGGATCAGGAAGATTCTTCGGATGTAGTCACTAGTACGTTACGAGTCTTTCACTTAGATGATTATGCTTTGTTGGATCCAGGGGCTACTCTTTCCTTTGTAACTCCTTATATAGCGGTCAACTTCAATGTTAGTCCAGAAACTCTCTCAGAACACTTCTCAGTCCCTACTCCAGTCGGTGGCCCAGTTATAGCTAGACATGTATACAGAAATTGCCCTGTCACAGTCTCCTAGAAAGTCACCTCAGCAGATCTTGTTAGATTTAGAAATAGTAGACTTCGATATCATTCTAGGCATGGATTGGTTACGTTTATGTTATTCTCAGATGGTTCTCTGAGAATGTGCATTGACTATAGGCAGTTGAACAAGGTCACAATCAATAATAAGTATCTCATCCCCAATATTGATGACTTGTTTGACCAACTTCAAGGTTCTAATCATTTCTCAAAGATAGACCTCCGATCCGGTTATCATCAGCTTAGAGTCAGATATAGTGACATTCCGAAAAATGCTTTCAGAACTCGGTATGATCATTATGAATTTGTAGTTATGTCATTTGTACTAACCAATGCTCCTGTAGCTTTCATGGACTTGATGAACATAGTGTTCAAGCAGTATTTGAACTTGTTTGTTAACGTCTTTATTGATGATATCCTCATTTACTCTAGGAATGAAGAAGAACTTGCGAACCATTTGAGGGTTGTCCTACAAACTCTCCAGGATCGCCAGTTATTTGCTAAGTTTAGCAAATGTGAGTTTTGGTTGCAATCTATTGCTTTTCTTGGTCACATTGTGTCTAGCGACGGGATCCGAGTGGATTCTCAAAAAATAGAAGTAGTGAAACAATGGCCCAGACCTATATCTCCTACAGATATCAGAAGTTTCTTGGGTCTAGCGGGTTATTACAGAAGGTTCGAGGAAGGATTTTCATCCATAGCCTCTCCATTGACTAAGTTGACTCAGAAAAAAGTCAAGTTTCAGTGGTGAGATGATTGTGAGAAAAGCTTTGCAGAACTGGAAACTAGGTTGACTACAACTCCTATTTTAACTCTACCAGAAGGTTCAGACGGTTATGTTATCTATTGTGATGCATCTAGAGTTCGCCTAGATTGTGTGTTGATGCAGCGAGGTAAGGTTATAGCTTATGCTTCTAGACAGCTTAAGGTTCATAAGAAGAACTATCTGACTCATGACCTCGAGCTAGCAGCAGTGGTGTTTGGACATAAGATTTGGAGACATTACTTGTATGGTGTCCACGTAGACGTGTTCACAGACTATAAGAGCCTTCAGTATGTGTTCACCCAGAAAGAGCTGAATCTTCGTCATAGGAAATGGCTAGAGTTCGTCAAGGATTATGATATGAGTGTGCATTACCATCCTGGTAAGGCCAATGTAGTAGCAGATACTCTTAGCAGACTATCTATGGGTAGTGTAGCACATGTGGAGGAAGAAAGAAAGGAACTAGCAAGGGATGTTCACAGACTTGCTCGCTTAGGAGTACGTCTTATAAGCATATCAGATGGTGGTGTAAAAGTTCAGAATGGGTCAGAATCTTCATTGGTAGTGGAGGTTAAGGAAAAGCAAGATAGTGATCTGATACTATTTCAACCAAAGGGTACAGTCCATCAGCAGAGAGTTGAGGTTTTCTCCCAAGGGAGAGATGGTGTACTTCACTATCAGGGTCGATTATGTGTTCCTAAGGTGGGTGACTTAAGACAGAATATCCTTGCATAAGCCCATAAATCCAGGTATTCCATTCATCCAGGAGCCACTAAGATGTACTGTGATCTGCGGGAAGTCTTTTGGTGGAATGGCATGTAGAGGGATATAGCAGATTTTGTGGCACTACAAGAAAAAGGCTTATTAGAGACCAACATTTTGTGACGGGTAGAAAAAAATCGTCCTTAAAAGTCTACTTTTAGGGGCGATACTAACTTCTTGTCCCTAGTTGTCAATTTTACAATTTTAAGTGCGAAGGGATTAAATCTGGTTCCTAAATTTGCTGCCATCTGGTCCTTAATACTCACTCATTTTAGTATTTTATTAAAATGAAAATAAATCTCTAAATATTAATAAAACACAGCTTTCTCTATTTTTTTATTTCTACCTCTCAAAAAGCGTTGAAAACCCTAGACCTCATATCGGAAAACCCGTAAATTCCCAAATGATAATCTATCAAGATTTCTTCTTCTAGTTTCTTCTTCTACTGCTGGATATTTATGTGTAGCCGTTGGATTGAGTAATTTATTCTTCTTGAAGCTGAGTTATTATCAAATATTGTTGTATCATTCATAATTTTGCAGAACTTTTCTGGCAATTTTAGGTATGTCAAAAATGATTCTTTTAAATACACTCTATAATGATTAATCTTGTCATTTATATCGTCTGAATTGATCGGTCTCCAAAAGGGAAAACAGATATCTGTAGAGGATGAAATCTAGAAATGTTTTGTGTTGCTTGGAAACTACGTCCAGCGATGTTTTGGGGTTGAAATCTAGAAACATTTTTGGTTTGAAATCTTGAAATATTTTGGGATTGAAATCTGGAAATATTTTGGGGTTCATTGATATTTGTAGAATTTGCCGCTAAGCATGGAGACAAATAACACCGCAATGGTGATTTCTCCAAATGGAAGAAATCTTCATATTTTTATCGATTTCACCGCTATGTACTTATTCATTGCACTATGGTAAGCACCCACTTCAAGTAGGTTATTTGATTAAATGCTTCTTTGAGGTGTAATGCCATTTTCAGTTCTGATTCATGAATTTACTTCATATAGATACCTAAATTTTATCTTTAAGGGTACATATTAGTGTAGTTCCAGAGTGTTTATAGTATTAGTGATTTGTTTCTCTTTTACTATTATCTTATGATAATTTAGTGGTTATTTAGATTTAATTGTAGGGGAAAAGTAAAAAATATGTACCAACAAACAATTTTCAAGCTAAACAAGTAGTAAAAGAGCCCAAATTGTCGTCTTTCCTATTTGTTGTCTTCTATAAAAAGTCGACAACTAAATTATCTCAATTACATCTCTAGTTTCTTAGAGGAAGGATTTGTCACTGATTTAGAAGTACTTGTGTTATTTTTTATTTGGTGACAAATAGTAGTGCCTTGTAATTGCTCTTATCTATTAAAAGAGTGCGGTTGATTTTTTCAACTCTTATTTTCTTTAAATTTATTTGAGCGTAGGATCTATCGGAAATAGCCTCCCTAACTGCATAAGCTGGGGTAAGATTGCGTAGACACAACCCTCCCCGGACATCCTTGTGATATTACACTAGAAAGTATATTTCAACTAAGGACTTTGTAATCTGAAAATTTCAGTATTCTGTCACATAAACTTCAATGGGCCTTCATCTGAATTAGCTGAAGGGAGAGGGAAGCTGGAAATATGTGTTGCTGACCAGAAGCCCCAATGTGTTGCTGAACACACAAGTAAACCTGGTACTTTGCTTGAAGTAAAGACACCTTCAGGGGTTTAAAGCAAAAGATCTGATAGGGAGACTCTTAATACTAGCATAGCCACTTTCAAGAACATTATATTCCTATCTGGAGCAGGTTCCCGGTCACTAAACTCTAACCTACTAGCAACTGCGTTTACCAAATCAAAGAAGACAAATATTGACAAGGTTCCACCATTCCTATTTCACTGTAAACCCCCATCGTAGGGTAAAAGCCTGTAAGCTCGGGCAGGTTAGTTCCTACTACCATATACATATCTATGATCAATTGACTCTAATTATTTTTCATCTAATGCTATTATAGGTTATTTGTTCTAATGATAGTGTTCATAGCTATCTGTGCTCCTTTGGTTTCAAACATCTTGTTCCAACAATCTTTTTTTTTGTGAAATACTAGTAGTACTTCTCAGTATGTATGGATATGGGATACTTATTTCCTAGTGATGAATTTCCTAGTTGATATTTGAACTTGATTAAGGAAACTAGTGGGGATTCTTTCCCTTTTTCTTAATTAAATTAGGTCTACAAACTTTTTATCTGAAATAGAGATGGCATGTTAATAAATTTCGCAATTAGAACTGTGTAAATACCATTGTTGATATAAGTCAGTAGTCAACCAAAGCGATGATGAGCAATTAAATGTTCGAAGGATTTAATTTGGAAGCTTTTGAATAATTCTAAGATAGATATTAGCCTGTATATGTTGAATTTTACTGTAAGTAATGAAACATGCCTAGTTTTTTTAGTTTTATGTTGTGATTTTGGGGATCATTTCAAGCTTATAGAACCCTAAATTTGTTGTGCACAGAGAAGAAGAAAAACTATTACTGAGTATCATGTTGACATTTACAGTTTGTTCCATGCCACTGACTGGTATCTTACGTGTCTTTGAAATTTAGTCGAAAATAGTATCCCAGGTCTCTTACACGATTTAAATATATTTTTAAGTATATGCCATTTTTCTTATCATCACTCATCCACTCTCAATTCATGTCAGAGTAGAAGTTTTGTTTTCCAATGTAATTGTGAGCAGAGGAAGTGTTTTCTTGTGATTAGCAAAAAATATGAACTTTTGCACACCAAGAGTGTAGTGTAGTGGTCGATAAAGTTTATAGAAAGAGGGAAGATGATGGAAGACTTCAGAACTTTTACCTAGTTTGAGATAATTGTTAATAAATTTGAAATAACTAGAAATTACTATTTGGTCTTTTTAGAAATAAAGATGTGATATTTTACCCCTTTTAAAGCATTTGCTGGTCCATTTTACAAGATGCGATTCGTTTAGGAGAATAAAGATGAGACAAGTTTAAGTAATTTGAACTCTTCACATTTTTGGTTGAAGGTATCAAAACTTGATTATTTTGAGAATTAATTTTATACATGTGCTTCTTTTAGGAGAAAAAAGATGAGACAAGTTTAAGCAAATTTTTGAACTCTTCACTTTTTTGGTAGAAGGCATCAAAACTTGTTTACTGTGTGAATTTGCTCAATATTCTTTACAAGGGTAAATCACTGTTAAATTTATAAAATATCTTACTCTTTATGATTTGAAAACTAGACTCCTCTTTATAAGCACATGTCATTAGCTGATTAGCTCAATTGAAGTTTCATTATCATTGAACCTCACATTCTGCATAAGGCATATAGAATAAATATTCTTGTGTATTATTTTGATTGTCAAATAATTAGCTCCCTTGATTTTAAATTAAATTCTACACACATTGGGCAAATCTTAAATCCTTCTTAACTATTGCAGGTTTATTAAATTACTGGGGCATCATCAATACATTGCTAGGCTTGCAAATCAAGACATATGTAATAACAAATGCCAGTCTTCCACACTTTGGCTGAACTTTGCTAATTGTTAGACCTTACACTAGGCAAATATGGGCATCACCCCAATCCTAGAAGGTTGGATTCCTTGTGACAATCAGCTCTTTTCCATGGACTTGACACAAACTAGACTCTGGTGGTATTGATCAAAATAGTTGTTGGACCCGACTTTTTTCATACATGAAAAATGTTGGAGCTAGAACTCAAAGAGCCTAGGCACCTAAATAATCCAACAAGACATCTACATTTATATTATTTGATAGAGAATGTTAGTTTTTTTTCCTTTTCCCATGAAGTTGTTGTGTAAATATTAATGTGACCGATGTGTAATGTTGTGTACTTAAATTTTCTATATATAAAAGCTAACTATGCTAATTTTATAGTGCTTTTGATTTTTTATATATAAGGACCACAATTTATTGTTGATAAATATTAGTGATCCAAATTGGGTTTGTAGGACCAGTAAGCTGGTCGTTGAATATCATCAAATACTAATTGATCTAATATTTAAGGACCAGTAAATATAGTCTCTAAAAATGATTTTGGGACCAGATTTTTTGCTAATCATGGACTAGAAATACGGTCCCTAAAACAATTTTAAGGACCAGCTTTATGCCAGTCGCAAAAATGATTTAGAGACCAGCTTGTCCTGCCCTTCCCTATTTGCCTTTAGCGACGGAGGCTTTTGGGACGGTGTGGCGACCAGGTTTTTCGGTCGTTATTGACATTTAGGGACCAAAAAGTCACTTTTAGGGACCAGATTTCCCTTCTCTATTGAGTGTTTTTCTTTTAGTGTGGTTAACTGCCCCAATTGTCAGCAAGTCAAGATAGAACATCAGAAACCAGGTGGTATGACTCAGGAGATCAACATTCCTACTTGGAAGTGGGATGTGATCAACATGGACTTCATCACAGGTTTACCTCGTACTCGCAGACAGCATGACTCCATTTGGGTGATTGTTGAAAGAGTTACTAAGTCTGCACGCTTTTTGGCTGTCAAGACTACAGTTTTAGCGGAGGATTACACTAAACTCTACATTAATGAGATAGTTAGGTTGCATGGGGTTCC
>NW_006239535.1:95126-117905 GCF_000226075.1 Solanum tuberosum
TATCATCTCAGATAGAGGTCCTCAGTTTACCTCTCATTTCTGGAAGTCATTCCAGAAGGGTCTTGATACTCAAATTAATCTTAGCACAACATTTTAACCATAGACGAATGGTCAGGCAGAGCATACCATTCAGACCTTAGAGGACATGTTGAGATCTTGCGTGATTGATTTCAAGGGTAGTTGGGATGATTACCTTCCTCTTATAGAGTATGCCTACAAAAATAGTTACCATTCCAGCATTCAGATGGCCCCTTATGAGGCATTGTATAGAGGTAGTTGTAGATCTCCAGTTCGTTGGTTTGAAGTAGGTGAAGTAGCCTTGATAGGGCCAGATTCAGTGCATGATGCTATGGAGAAAGTACAACTCATTAGAGATAGACTTAAGACTGCCCAGAGTCGCCAGAAGTCCTATGCAGATGTAAGGAGAAGGGAATTAGAGTTCCAATACTACAAAAAAATGCTTGAATAGCGGAAGTTTAAAAATGGAGGTCAGTTCCAACCCCCGCAAATTATATTAAATAATGGGGGTTTTCTAAACTGACGTAAATATAAATATTTAGCAGGGGTTCAAAACCTTCACAGATCCCAAAAAAAAAAATAGCGCCAGCAACATTCCTGCTTTTCTTTTGGTTTCCCTCAATTTTTCTAGTAAATATTTTTCATATCTCAAAAACCTATCTCACTTTTCAGTTCACAAGTTTTGACTCTTTACTACTTTTTTTTATATTTCTCCTTTGCAATTCACAATCAAAGAGTTCTTGTTTGCAACTTCTCCACACAGTCTGGTACACAACTTTATGTTTATCTTTCAACAAAATAATTGCTATTTTTTGAGTTTGATTGAATTTTGATATGAGAATCTCAAATTTTTATATGGGTATCTCAAATTTTGATATGGGTATGTCGAATTTTCATATGGGTATCTCAAATTTTGGTATTGGTATCTCAAATTTTGATAGATTTATATTTAGTGCTCGTTTGAATTTGGAATTTTCATAGATGGGTTCAAAATCTGTGAAGGAGCAGTATGTTCTTGAGTAGGGTTCTCATTTGTGGAAGATGTTTGTTCCCTTATTTTTTCTTGTGATTGTGATTTTGCAGTACATTAATCTATTGATTGTTTTAGAACTTAAGACCATTGTTTTGACTTATATTGACTTAGATTTTTTATGAGTTGTAACTTTTACCTTATCTCCTTATGTTTTGATTATGGCTGATTGAAATTATGTAAGTTTAGATAGTCAATCAATTGAGCTAATAAGATTTATCTAGATGAAAGTGATATGATCTATTGAAAATGAGTTTTCATTTTTTTGATGTAATTTGATGTATATGGTTGAAAATTTATCTCGGTTATTTTTTATGGTTTGATATTAGATGGAATGATAACATTGTAGGATTAAATAGTTCATTATATATAGTCATTTTTGTGTTGGTTGTTTGTAGAGTACTATACCTAGAAGTACTTTTTGTTTCAAAATCTGTTTTGAAGGCTCTACCATATGATATGTTGATAATTTATGGGAGGAACGTCTTAGTGTTGATTCTACTTTAAAGTTTGAACCAACTCGAGTGGTTGTTATATTTGTTTGCTGTAAAAAAGAGGAATTATGATAAATTTTGTTGGTACATTGCCACTGCACAATGAGATTTGGATGTGTTTTTGTTTCCAATTAGGTAGTTAAAGTTACGAGATTCATATTTATTGTATTGCATCTATTGCATAAGCTATAAGTTCCTCATTCAATTCTTTTGGTTATTTTAATGATTTGTTGAATGAAAGTTTTGTCGTATTACAAGTTTATTTTTAATATGATTTTATACATTTTTAGTACATTTATAAGACAATGTCTCATCATTAACAGGGAGGATTTGGCATCAAGTGTGAGTTTTGTTATGAATTCTTTGATTTTGTGTTCTCTGTTAATTAATTTTTATTCTCATCAAGTGATGCTAATGGACACTCATTTTCTTACTCATGAAATCTTATAGGTGATATTCTTGCACGTTAATCTATTTTTTCAATGGATAAGTCTTGCATTGGAATGCCAAGAAACACATCGGAGTATTTGCTTGGTCTGAATCAATTTCTAGATTTTGCATTTAACAATGGAGCTATAAGAGATAAAATTAAATGTCCATGTCCTAAATGTGGTTTGGGAAAGTGGCAAACTAGAAATATAGTGTTTGACCATTTGATCAACAAGCCTTTCCCAAAGAACTATGTCACTTGGGTTATGCATAGAGAAATGAATGTGTTTCCTAATTCGAGAAACATAGAGACCACTCAGGCTACACCACCCACTGAAAATCCAATAGAATTATTGGTTAATGAAGCATTCGGGGGCTGAAGGCATGAGGGTGTTGATGTAGGTCCATCACCGGTAGTGGAAGAAGAAGAAACGTTACATGATACGTCTGCTTTAAATAAGAAAAAATTATTTGAGTTGCTTAAAGATGGAAGTCAAGAATTGTATGAAGGCTCCAAGTACTCAAAGTTGGAATTTTTGTTAAAGCTTTATCACATTAAATGTTTGTCTGGATTAAGTGATAAGGGAAAGACTATGATCCTAGATCTACTTAGGAATGCATTTAAATTGTCAAAGATCCCTGATTCTTTTTATGAGGCCAAGAAAACCATAAATAAGTTGAGTCTTGATTATATCAAAATAGATGCTTGTCCAAATGATTACATGTTGTATTGGGAAGATGATGTTAACGCCGAGACATGTAAGTATTGTCACACTTCTAGATGGAAGCCAGAGAAGAAGAGCAATACAGATCATACACCGACCACAAGTAAGAAGAAAAAGAAGAAGCAAAAGAAGAACCCTGCAAAAAATTTTCGATACTTTCCCTTAAAACCAAGATTGCAAAGATTGTTCATGTGTTCTAAAATTGCAGAGCATATGAGATGGAATGCAGAGGATGATAACAAATATGGAACCCTACCACATCCTAGAGATGGTGAGGCGTGGAAGAATTTTGATACAACTTTTCCTGAATTTTCTTCTGATCCTCGAAATGTCCGATTAGTCCTAGCTAGTGATGGTTTCAACCCTTTTGGGACAATGAGTACTAGTCATAGCATTTGGCCTGTTATTTTGGTTCCATACAACCTTCCTCCATGGTTGTGTATGAAACAACCAAATTTCATCCTCTCAATGATTATTCCAGGTCCACGTGCACCAGGAAATAACATAGATGTATACCTCCAACCCCTTATTAAGGAGTTGAAAGAGTTGTGGAGTGATAGTGTTGACACTTTTGACTCATCAAAGAATGAAATGTTTAGAATGCGAGCGGCTCTTATGTGGACAGTTAGCGACTTTCCTGGACTTGATAGCTTATCTGGTTGGAACACACATACTGGTTTTGCATGTCCCTCGTGTAATTTTGACGCAGAACCTGTCGACTTCCTCATAGTAGAAAGTGGTGTTTTATTGGCCATCGTTGATTTTTATCTAGAAATCACAAATTTAGAATGATGAGGCATCATTTTGATGGAACTGTGGAAGAGAGGACCCCTCCAAAGAAGTTATCAGGATCAGATATTTTTTAACAAGTGAAAGATATCAATGTCACATTTGGAAGACCGGCAGAGTTGAATCGTAAAAGAAAACGAAACAAGCAAAGAAATGATGATGAAGGTGGAACTCAACAATGGAGAAAAAAAACCATCTTCTTTGATCTTCCATATTGGGAGTCTAATTTGTTGCGCCACAATTTAGATGTTATGCATATTGAAAAGAATGTGTTTGACAACATCATATATACCATGCTAAATGATAAAGAAAAATCAAAGGATCATATTAAGGCTCGAAAAGATCTACAAGGCATGTGTATATGGCGCGATCTATGGCCGGATGAGAATGGTGAATGTCGGCTTGGTGCATTTACAATTCCAAAGAAGAAGAAATTGGCCTTCCTCAAGACTTTAAAGAATATCTTAGTGCCAGATGGTAATGCAAGTAATATATCTCGTTGCATTGATTTGGATAAAAAAAAAGAATCTTTGGATTAAAGAGTCATGATTGTCATATCCTCATGCAACAGTTGTTACCGATAGCAATTCGCAATGTTCTTCCAAATCAGGTCATTGCAACTCTAGTAGAGTTTTCTTCCTTTTTTAGGTAGCTTTGTATGAAGAGCTTAACCATCTCTGAGCTGGAAAAGCTACAAAATCGAATTGTAGAAACCTTGAGTCATCTAGAGATATTGTTTCCCCTTTCATTTTTTACTGTAATGATTCATCTGACTGTCCATCTAGTTGCAGGGGCTTAAGATGAAGTTTTAAGATGTTGTTTTTGGCTAAATCTTTTTTAACTTCTTATGAAATTAATTGATTCATGCTACAGGATTTGAAATATTGAATTGCCAGCATGCCAAAGTTCAAGCGTTTACAGAAAAAACAAAACTCAGATCAATTAGTATCTGATTCTCAAGGTGCGAAATCAACAAATTCATTTCTCCAATCAACATCATGTCTGCCACCACATCAGACCACATCATTTCTGGCCACAACACATTCAGTCCCACTATTTCAGCCAACATTGAAGGCACCTCCAATATTTCAGCTTGTATCACAGTCATCTCAATCAGTTCACTCGGCATCACATTCAGCTACGATGGATCAACTTATGTCACAACTGGCTCCGAAAGCTTATCCTACATCACAACCATCTCATTTAGTTCACTCGACATCACATCTGGCTTTAACAGAACAAGACTCGTCACAACAAGTTCCAACAGTTCAAGCTCCATTCAAAAAAGCGTATTGGGCGTGAATCACAGTCATATTGGACTGTAGAAACAATAGGTAAATAATTTTGAGTATCAGCGCATATTCAATAACCATTATTTGTTTCTCTCATAGCTTCAACTTATCTTTGTTTTTATTACAGATTCAGAAAACAATGTCAAAAGGCTCAGAGTAAAAAAAATAGATGTGCTTAATTTATCAGGTGATGAACTTCTTGTAGTTAATTTTGATTACCTAAATGACCCATTTGTAGAGGCTCGTAGCCTTCTTTCAGGCTTTAGTGGAATTTTAGCATGTGATTGCTCTTTATTTCCAATCAACTTTGAGAAGTGGTCGAGTGTGCCTATGTCATACTTAAATCGTGTCTTCGATAAAATTATAAAGGTGTAAGCTTAAAACGAGAATCTTACTCTATTTTACTTTTTGGTGAGAAAGATAATTGGTAATTTCAATATTATATTTATAACCAATAGATAAGCTAACTAATTTTATTTTTTTTGAAGTCCAAGTTCTCCTTTAAGACAACAAAGTCAAATGTGCGGCAACATATTTATAAATCTATTGGAAAGAAGTGGGATGCAAATAAGAACAACTTGTGGAAGTTAGTCAAAGACCCACTTAAAAGTAAGGTTAAGATTATTGATAATGTGCCAGATGGAATTCCACGAGATCAATGGATTTCTTTTGTTGATTACCAATATAAAGATTCAACAAAGGTACTTATGTTACTGTTTTTACTAGTCTTTATTATCATGTAACTATTTGATTTTTTTAATTAAGTTTCGTATATTTTTTATAAGGAAATGCGTAGAAGTAATATTGAAAATCGGAAAAAACAGACAATTCCACACACATGTGGCTCCAAAGTGAATGCTACGAGAAGGGCAGAAATGGTGATTAGTAAATTAACTTATTATGTATTCATTTTTTAGTAGTAAATTATTCTTATTTGGATTTTTTATCTGTAGATGGCTGAAATAAGACAAAGACCTGGACGAGCACAAATATATATTGCTACTCATAAAAATAAAGATGGAGTATATGTTAATGAAGCTGCAAAAGAAATATTTGTAAGTTTCTTCATGAATTCTAATTGTATTTCAACAACATAAAAAAAAAAAAAAGATAGGGCAATAGTTGTGAACTAGTTGATTAATTGATGGAGGTTATATAGACTCAATTCTTTGTCTTATTTAATTGTACTATGATGGTCTTGTGGTCCCATATCTCTAACTACTCATTGTTCTTATTACGTGTATATATAAGTAGTTTTTATCTTTCTGTCTTTACTAAGGTGATTCCAATATTACTGCTTGTTTATTTGTGGCATTGATTTTGTATGTATAGGAAAAAATTGAGCTAACTTTGAGCCAAAGTACCATGGATGAGTCTCAAATTTCGCCAAATGATGTTGTTGGTAAGGTTTTAGGAAAAGAGCACTCTGGAAGGGTTAGATGTTTGGGATTAGGAGTTGTCCCCAGTAATGTTTTTTAAGACCGCATTTTGGTGGTGCAAGTGCTTCAAGTAGTGAAGGCTCATATTCGTCCCAATGCCAAGAGAACCACAATCAAATGATGAATGTTTTTAAGGCGTATATGATAATGAAAGAAGGGATGATACCAAAACAAGTTGCGGGGTTCTTTGCTTCTCCTTCGACAAATTCTTCTACAACAACTGTAAGTAATGTTCTTACATTTCTATTTTCATTTGATTTGTATATTGCTTCTCCTTTATTTAATGCATTTTTTGTTGACATATATTAACTGATGATAAGTACAGTTTGAAACATAATATTTGCCAAGGATTTTACATTTTTTCATATCACTTGATTAATTTTATACTTTATTTTTTTATGCAGCCAAGTGATGCTGCTAGTGAACCAATTCCACCTATGCACACAAGAAGATCATGCAGTGGTGATAGTAATCCTAGCCATGACAACCGTTGATTATATTGTAGTGAACCAATTCCGCCTATATTCTTAGCTAATTAATTTGATGACAAGATTGTGTGATTGGAGGGGATGTTAAAATGTTGGATTGGATATTTTCTATTTAGATTTAGTGTTTAGAGTGGAGATTTTAAACCCCCACTATTTGTAACTGAAAAATAATATCAAAAGATTTAATTTTAAATTAGCGTGGGTCGACCTCCACGAAGTAACCCCCGCTAATTGATTGTGGGGGTCAAAGAAAAACTGCCGCAAATTGCTTGCGACAACTCTTATTGTGGGAGTTTTTACAACTGCCGCAATACTAGATTGCGGGGTTTTTAAACCCCCACAAACCTTAAAATTAATACCCGCTATTTAAGCATTTTTTTGTAGTGCAAGTTGATGATTGCGTTTTCCTAAAAGTGTCGCCCATGAAGGGGGTGATGAAATTTGGCAAGAAAGGGAAGCTCAGTCCTAGATATGTAGTCCCTTACAAAATCTTGAAAAGGGTTGGTAAAGTGGCTTATGAGTTAGAGTTGCCAACAGAACTAGCAGGAGTGCATCCGGTTTTTCACATTTCGTTGTTGAAGAAGTGTCTGGGTGATCCAGCATCTATTGACCTTTAGAAAGTGTGGCTATGAAAGGATAGTCTCACTTATGAAGAGGTACCAGTTGAAATCCTTGATCATCAGGTTCGAAGGTTGAGAAATAAGAAGTTGATTCAGTCAAGGTTTTGTTGAGGAGTCAGTCCGTAGAGGGAGCTACTTGGGAAGCTAAAGCAGCCATGAAGGCCAAGTATCCTCACCTCTTTCCTTCCGATTCCATTCCAGCTTGAGGTAATAGTTCCTCTCCAGATTATCAGTCATTCATGCGTAGTTTAAGTCTTAGCATCATGTTTCTTTAGTTTGTATTTGCATTTTCAGTGTATTTACATGTTCTTGGAACTTAGTTCAATCATAAATCAGTTTCCAGTGTTTAGTGGTAGGGGTTTCACCTCTCTCCCTCCATGTCAGCTAGTTTAGTCTTCATTCAAGGATGACGGTTCCCAAGGGCCTAAGACATAACATCCTGTATGCTAGAACAGACCAAAAATGTACATATCAGAGTTGACGGTGTACCCCACGGTTGCCACTCACGGACCGTAGGAGGACCCACGGTCCGTGGTGCACCCCCTGCGACCCTTCCCCCCGAAGCCTCAAAAAATTAATCTAAGTCTCGACCCACAACCGGACCTAGAGACCGTAGGCCATAGTCTGTGGTCCAGGACTGTCGGTCAAACCCTTATTTTCAGCCCCAGACGTCGACCGACAATTGACCAGCATGGACCGTTGGTCCTGCCATGGTCCGTCGGTCCCATCCGTTAGTGGCCCTAATAGTTTTTAAGTCGGGGGGTCTTTTGGTCCTTTCCTTATGTGTTGGACCCCTAAACTACGTCGTTTAAACCCTAAACTACATAGTTTTGGTCAGTTTTAGCCTAGTAACTAAATTAAAATCTAACCTAAGCAAATCATTCACCAAAAACATAGAAAAATTAGAACGCGGAAGGAGAATGAGTCGACCAAGCCCTAGTCCAAGAACGCAACAAGTTTCATTAGTTTCAGCACCGAAATTGAAAGATTTCTCTGTGGATTTCGTCAACATGTATGTGGGAATTTACCAGTGGGTTCCTTTCACCCATTAGGTCCCTAGATTTCTGTTAGAATCTTGATTCCCTTAATATTATCTAGACCTAGGGTTTCTTGAATGTTAGAAATTGTTGGGTTTTAGTTGTTAGAATGATCTAAATCGGATTATCATGAATTCAGTATCTTTTTGTGTAGTTTCTTTCATAAATTCAGAACCCTAGCTATATAGTTCTTTTAGTTCATGAATTACACATGCTAGGTTAGATATTTCAGATATACATGCCTCATTTTTTGAATGTTTCATTATCAGTATATTAATGTTGCATTTTCAGTTAGCATGTCAGTTTGAGCTATCCAGTATTACAGAGATTCAGTTATAAATTGTTAATTACTTAATCAATTGGGAGAAGCTTAATATCGAGTGGACTAGGGTCAGTCACCCACAAATCCCAGAACTACGTGCCTTGTAGGTTGTAAGTCCTTTCTATGAGCATCATTTTAGTGATCACGCCAGCATGCCTCTATATCTCTGGCAGGGTATATTGGGGCCTCTCGATGGGACGTTTACACCGGACTCCACATTTAGCTCATGTGGTTTTATGTCGGTTATTGCATTGACCATGTTATCAATATAGTTCAGTATTCAGTCTCAGCATGTTATAAACTTTGTCATTGCATTTAGTTTAGCCATGATTAATAATTATAGTATCCTTATCATGTTAAGATTATATCATTGCTTTATTGCTTGTTTAGTTATGTTATTATTCAACTTTACTCTATCCTGCATGCTCAGTACCTTTCAAGTACTAACGCATACTCTGCGCTACATCTTCTCGTGATGTAGGTTCAGGTCCTCAGCAGTCAGATCACGCATAGATCGGTTCCCGATCTTCAGTTTAGCAGCATTAGTGGTGAGTCCTCATTCTTCGAGGACAATTGACGTGTTATATTTCCATTTTAGTCTTTAGTTTTCAGTGTTTGCTAGATTTAGTTTGGGTATGTCCCAACACTTTTAGTCCGTTTAGAGGCTTATCTCAGACATAGTTAGATTCAGTTATAGTGTTAGAGTTTGACTTTTCATTTGTATTCAAACTCTCAGTTTTCATTTATTCAGATAGCATATGGCTATTCCCATCATTTCAGATTATCATATGATTTAGCTTCCGCACAGTGTTTATTGATTCAGTTTACTTTAGTATGTTTTTTGATACGCCAACAGGGTTAGCTTGGGGTCATTCGTGATCCTAGGTCCCGTGTCCGCGTCCTGGGGGTAGTCTTGGGGATTGACGAACCTCATATTAAGGTCTGAAGAAATCTTGACCCATTCTTTGTATAACTTGAGAAATGGTTTGGGCAATATTTTTACTGTTGGCCCGTGGTATGACCACCAATTTAAAAACCAATTTGGTATAGGGCTAACAAATATCTTAGCACATACTTTAATGAACCAAGTATGTTTATGTCTCTCATTGTTATAACATAGGACTTTATTAAAGGCCTGGATATAATCCCAATATGTAAAGTTTACCATAACTTTGTTGAGACTGAATTGTCTTTCTGTCATTGAGGAAATACCCAAATCTTCAATATGAATGATTTGTTTTATAATCACCTTAGAGAAGTTATAAACATTCTCGCTTGTATTATATCCTGAAAAGTGTTGAAATTCAACACATGTGCTTATCAACATAGTTTCATAATATTTCTGAGTTTTGTATGACTCACCCGGGAAATAAAGTCCATTAAGCAAATACCTTTGGAATATCTTCCAAGGCTCTTCTCTTCTCTGTATGTCAGAGTTTTCTAAGAGAAATATCATCTCTCTTTTTTCTACCTATTCATATATTTTGATATCATCAACATCTTCTTTGGTGATTGAAGCAAAAGTATTACTTTGCTTTTGTGTTAAATATTCTTGTAGTTGAGCATATAATGGATTATTTTATGGAATATCTTCCAGATGTATTGATGAAGAGGCTTTCTCTTGTGTTCTGGAGTTTAAGTTGTATAAACTCATTCCTCCTCGTTGTATATTTGGAGTGTTTGATGAAGATCCATATGATGATCTTGATGAGCTCGGGGAAAATCTTCCCCTTCCTCTTAGGTTATTACCCTTTCCTCTTCCCTTAGTTACCCAAGAGTTTTCCATTCAGCAAACAAAGCAACGAGATTTATTCCCAATAAGCATCATAATAAGTATTAGCTTCTTCTATTGTTAGGAAAAGGTCCATCACCATTCCATCTGTAATTTTCCAGCAAATTAGTTCTTCCAAATCTCGATTGAGAGGCAGAACTTTTAAAATATTAATCAATCTTTTTTCAGTAAAAGAAAAGAGAAATGGGAATATCACCATTCTCGGAATAGCTACTATACTCACTCATTTTGAATGTATTCTCTTGATAGGAAGTCTGGGAGAGAGTTATCACTTCCTTTCTTATATAGAATTTCAAAATAAAAAAGGTGCTAATTGTGCTTGCCACCTTGCAAACATTAATTTTGATGCATCATGTTTAAAATATTTATCAAACATATACTTGACTGATTGAGCATCTGTTTTTATCACGAATTTCTGATTGTAAAGATCATCCTGAAATTTTAAAACACATTTAACGATAGTTAACATTTCATGAGCTACCATTGCATACTTTCTTTGAGCATCGCTCCATTTTCCTGAATGAAACCGAATGAGGTATTCATTTTTATCATGCGGTTTAATCTGTTTTAAAATGTCACCATAACCCATATTGGACGCATTTGTTTCCACAATCTTTGGCCAAGTAGGATTGGCAAGGGTTAAGCAAGACAATGATTTTACTCTGTCTTTAATAGTTTTTACCAAATCAGTGAGACTATTATCCCAAGGTTTTTTATGATCCTTTTTTAGCCTATCGTATAATGGTGCTAAATCGCGAGATAAGTTCTTGTAGAAGGGAGAAATGTAATTTAAACTTCCCAGAAATCGTTGCAACTGCGTTATATCAGTAATAACATCAGGAAATTTTGACGCGAATTCAATAGATCGTTGTATAGGAGTAATTTCTCCTTGACAAATTATATGACTTAAAAATCTAACTTCTGTTTGGAAAAGACTCATTTTTGGTTTAGAAATCACCAAACCATTTTGAATAACTATCTTCTTAAAAATGTCTAAATGCTTAATATGCATTTCTAGGGTCTTTGAATATACCAAAATATCATCAATATAAACTATGATGAAATCCAAATAAGGATTAAAAATGTCATTCATAATCTTTTGAAATTCTGAGGGAGCATTTTTTAAACCAAAGGGCATTACATTCCATTCGTATTGTCCAAACGGAACATTAAATGTCGTTCTATAAGAATGGTCTTTAAATATTTGGATCTGCCAATATCCAGATTTTAATAAATCCCTTTTATTTGGAATAGGATACTTAATCCATTTTAAATATTTATTTAAAGGTTTATAATTTATAACTAACCTGGGAACACCTTGTTCTTTTTCTGCTGCGTTGTTAACATAAAATGCAGTACAAGACCAGGGCGACTTGGAGGGTTTTATCAAATCTTTTTGCAATAAATTATCAATTCCTTTTTTGCAGAATTCGACCAGTTCGATATTCAACTGACAAGGACGGTATTTGGTAGGAATATTTTCCTCAGAGAAATCTTCTTCTTCTTCATATGGAAGAGTCACAATATGCTTTTATCGATTCCAAAAGGCACTAGGATGATCAGCACAAATATCAATGGCCATTTTTTCAGAAATGAGCTTAATATTTTCCTGTACTTTAGTGGATTGCAAAGTATCGAATATATTCATACTAAATATCTCAAGTTGTAAATAATCAACATGCTTTTGTTTCATTTCAATCAAAGCGTTAATATCTCGAGAAATAGGCTCAGTGATAAAAGTATAACTAATATCTTGATTTTTATAAGTAGCAGAAAATCCTTTAGCATTTATATTGGTAAAAGGATAAATCACATTTATAAATGGAGTCCCTAGAATAATAGGAGGGTATAACTGATTTTTTACCAAGAAAAAGAAGTGGGGAATATAAACTTTATTCTGAAAATACGAGTATTCGATAATTTATACTCTATATCTAAAGCATGACCAGATGCAGATTTTACCATATGAGTTGTTTTCTCAAAATATTTAGTAGGTACTAGACCTTCTTGAATACAGCTCACATCAGCGCCACTATCAATCATAGCTATGTTAGTTATAGAAAAAGCATTATCAATTAATATAGTACATTTAACATACCATTTATGAGTTGTAACAATTTGCATCATTCCTAAAAACATATTTTGTTTAAGATCAATATTCAGGGGTTTAGCAAGAGTATTTTCTTCAAAAGTAGATTCATCAACCTTATTCTTTCCTTTGCTATTAGCAGACTCAATCTGAGTAAGACGATGATCACAAATAATCTGATTTTGTTTCAGATATTTAATCTCCTCCTTTAATTGTTCAATTTCTACTTTTAAATCATCAAAAGAGGTATCACGAATTACCATAGTTTGTTTAGAAGAAAGTCTATTATGAACTTCATACAAAGAATAAGGAGCAGAATAATTAAATTCTTCTTCACCCTTTTTATCATTAAAAATACTAGGTGATGAACTAGTTTTACCAGTAGCCATTTGAATGATTTTTTCACAAAGAGTATTATCATTGACTTCTTTCAGAAGTTCTAAACCATTGTCTGCAGTGATAGTAAACATGTTCATATCTTTGAATTGAGATTGTAGCTTGTAGAATTCATCGTGTTCACAGCGGCAAATATCACCATGACACTTGCAAGCATCATTCGAGTCTTGTTGCTTGCTAGAAGATTCGGGTTGATCATCCTCGTTTGCATAACTTGCTTCAGAATCATCATAATCTGATTCGGAACCAGAAGTATATAAAAACTATAAATCTTTTCCTGAATATCTTCATCGAGCTCCAGAGTCTTAAGCTTTTCAAGCTTACAATTTGGAGCTATATGCCCAAATTTTCCACATTTATAACATTTGATCTTATCAAGATCTCTCTTGGACCTATTTTTGGTAAATCTATTATATTTACGATGAGCCCTACGCTCTTCTCTTTCTTTTCTAGTCTTTATCCTAGATCTTCTTCTTCTACGATGAGATCTATGGGGTTCAGATTTGGAAGTTTCATGGTTGGTACCTTTGGATGTATCTGGTAAACCAAACTGAGTACAAAAATCTCCCAATTGAGATTTTTCTCTAAGCTTGTCCATCTTAAGCTGTCTAGAGAGTTTTAACTCATTACACAAATTATTTCCTTCTTGAGTACAAGCTCCTATAAGCTTTCCCTCTCTCCACAAATAAAGGAGGAAGGCCATCTATAAATTTAGCTTTCCAATGCTCAAGACCATTTTTCGGTAGTTCCATAACCTGGCTTAAATAAGTAGCTGTATACCATCGGAGCTCACCTAAATGTCTACATCTAAGACCATTTAGTAAAGATCTAATGGTTTCATATAGATTGGTAAATCTACCACTAAAATGTTCTAAGATGGTTAAGACTAAGGTATATACCGTGTCTTCTCTATTTTTGACTAAAGCAAAACCTAGATTATCAACTCCATTGGTTGTAGCCTTAGCATTTATAACTGTTGCTTTTGCATCTAGAGTCATGTAATTATCCCACCAGCCTCTTAATTGACCAGTAAATCCTGTGATAATCATCTTGCAAATAGTTCTATCAGTGTTATTAACACTTTTGCAGATAGTAGCATACATAAGCATCCTATTAACCATAATTGTTAACTGTCTGTCAGTTAAACCATCGAGATTTCATTCATAAATCTCACTTCCACTATAAGAAGTATTAGTTTGATTCCAATCTCTTTCCTCTATTAAAACATCTTGAGGAGTTGGCCTGGGATAGTAGTATGTTTGCATACTAGGTTTTCTAGCATACGTAGTATTACCACTATTATTCTTTGGATACCCATGAAGTTTATTAACTTCCATTTCCACTTGTTTCTTAAAATCGAAAGTGGCTTCGATCTCGTCTGCAAAATCTTCAGCGAGGCTTATCGGTTTCGCACTTCCACCAAATTCTGAAAACTTTTTATCCAAAAGGCTTTCAAGATCTTGAAGAGGTCTAAGAAAAAAATCGTGAATCTCAGGAGGTCTTTGAATAGGGACATCAGGCTGTTTTGACGTGGAAGCTTGTTCAGAAACTTGATTCAATGATTTCAACTTATCATCAATTTGAACAATCAGTTTAGTTAGATTATCTAATTTTTCATCAAGAGAACAAATATGTTCACCAATAACTTTAACATAAAAACCTAAATAATTATTTTGCAAAATAAGACGATTGATTTCATTAATACTTACTGCGGCAACCTCATTATCAATAAATTTTTGGAGAGCAGTAAACGTAATACCTGTATTATTTGGTAAAATAAACGGAGCTTGAGGAGGATAAATGGTTTTAAATATATTACCTGATTCATCCCTGTAAGATCGTTCAAGAACATTGATGAATAAAGGTAAATAATTGGTTATAAACCAAGGCACAAAGAACATAATATGATTATGTAAAGCACAATTTTCATAAAATTCTTGAGAGATATTATTTAAATCTTTTTCACTATAAGTGTCAAAAAACCAAGTTTTAAACCGGTTCCATTTTTCATTTGAAAATTCATTTTGAATATATTTTCTGGCCAATGAACCTGGACTAAAATCAATTTGATGTTCACTCATCATTAAGATCAGTCAGATTAAAATCCATCTCGGATGCAGAAGGAATATCCTTATGAGAAATATCAGATGATTTATCATTTGTTTGAACAATGTTTAACCGAGGATATTTTGGAAAGAACAAAAAATGAGAAAAAGAAGGAAAGTGAAAAGTAAGAAAGAGAAACAATGCCAAAATGGAAAATAAAGAATGGGTCCCGCACAGGTCAAAATATAATATTAATAAAATAATAACCTCATACAACGTTTTGTTTTTCTGCAGATATCGTTGTTGATAAAGTATGCAATGAAGCAACGTGATTTCTAGCTGGACCATAAAAAGGTTCTATCGGGGAAATATGTTGAATACCCAATCTTCTATCAGAAGCAAATGAATGTCTGTTATAAGGAACACTTTTTTCATCAAACTGCATACAAATTTTTCCATCGAAATTTTGACTGATATGAGAATAATTAGAATTAGTGACAGCATCGGTCATTTGTTCAGGGGGTATAACAGAATCTAGAATCCAAGTAGTAGGAAAATTAATTTCTTCCCATTTTATAGGTCTTCTAGTAGTGACCTTAGATCTGGCGAAATTAGTTTCTACCAAAATAGTTTGATTAGATGTATCATATAACTTACATCTAGGATTCAAAGTAGCAAGTAATTTAAAATAGATTCTATAAGACAAGCAAATTAATTTAGATCCAGGTGCATAGTTATAACCATGTGTTTTAACATTCAAAGTTAAAGCATCTAAGATATTAGAATCAGTTAAAGATAACTGCAAATTTGGCTGAGCATTAAAATAAATTGGACCGTAGGCCACCGTAGATTCTTTCGAACCCATCAAAGATTGTCGAAAATTTAAATTTCTCGCATCTCTTAGAGCAGCTAAAAAGGGCCCTGATACCAATGAAACTAGGATCTCAGAAGACGGGCGGTAGTCCGCGCAGTAATCTTTAATCTAGCCTGTTAACAGCCGAATTTAAGGAATAAATTCGAATCAAAATACATATATATTATTATTATTATTATTATTATTATTGTTATTGTTATTATTATTGTTATTATTATTGTTATTGTTATTGTTGTTATTATTATTGTTGTTATTATTATTATTATTTTATTTTATTTATTATTATTATTATTATTACTATTATTATTATTACTATTATTAGTATTAGTATTAGTAATAGTACTATTAAATAGTTATATCTGCCACTATCCCAAACATTTCTTATTTGGACATAGATTGTGCACTAAAATGTCATTTGACTTGCAAAATAAGAAGAAATATCATATGGGTGACCTTCTTGTTTTTTTCTTTCCAAAAGTAGACTTTGTTAGATATTAAGAATATAATTAAATAAATCAAATATAATTTTTTAATAATTTAAATTTTTAGATGAAATGATACTACATTTCAATATTAATACTTCCACGTGAAAAAAACGTCACAAGACTTCAACTATTTTTCCCAACCTAGTAAAATGCATATTTAAAGATAACCTAACTTTCAAATATTATTTTTAAACTTCAAAAACTTTTTTTTTTAAAAAAATTCAACTAAATATTTATATCCAAAAGCATACTCAGTCCCCCCCCCCCCCCCCCCGCAAAAAAAAACCCACTCCTATATCTTTTCTATTTACCTTCAACACCATCACCTATTGAAGTTAGGACACTAAGCCACAAATTTTGATATGTCCCTCCTCATGCCATTCCACAAAAAGACTTCTTGTAGATCACGGTACATCATAGCGGCACCTGGATGAATGGAATAACTGGAATTATGGACTTCTGTAAGGATCTGTTGCCTCAACTCACCCACATTAGGAACACATAAGCGACCATGGTAACGAAGTGCACCATCTCCCTCTTGGGAGAAGACCTCAACTTTTTGTTGATAAACTGCACCTTACAACTGAAATAATATAGGATCCCAACTAAATACATATGAAGCTAAAATGCACTAAATACTGAATAGCTCAAAATACTGACATGCTAACTCAGAATGCAACATTTATATATTGAGAATGTAACATTCAAAATGAGGAGCATGATTTTCTGTTTAACTTACCTAGCAAGTATAGTTCATGAACTAAGAGAATTTACACAAACTAGGGTTTTGAATTTTATACGAGGAATTATGCAACGTTTCCAAGAAAACATGTTATTTAGACTATGGATTCTATATCAGCTGAAATCACAATAAGTTCCCAAGATTTACAAATCCTAGGTCTAAAAAAGCTATGTAGAATCAAGAAACTGACTGAATTCTAGGGACCTAGTGGATGAAAGGAATACACTAGTGAAATCCAACATACCTGGTGACGAAATCTACGAAGAAATCCTTTGGATTTCGGGGCTGAACTTTGAAGAATAGTGTTGCTTGTTCTTGAGAGGTTTGGTTGACTTTTCCTCTTCTTTTTTCTCCAAGTTTGGATGATTTTTTGAGAATGAAGATTATAGGTATGTATGACTAGGTTATTAGGCTTAGATTGAGTAAAACGACGTAGTTTAGGCATCAAACGACGTAGTTTAAGTGTCTAATGCATAGGGAAAAAGGACCAAAACGACCCTGACATAAAACTGACGAATACCATCTACTACAGGACTGACGGGACGTCGGTTGGGGTTGTCGTTCATGCTCTGCCTGATAGGGCTTCACTAAAACAAGAAAAACTTTTTACTTCGAGCTTGGATTTTAGCAAATTCGGTGGCATTGGAAAGAGGATGCAATCATATTTAATTTGATAGGTCATGGGCCACCTAGTTCATTTTGTGCTAAAATATATGACTAGTTGAAGTTGACCCAACAACAATTTCCCTCCAATTGGATGCTAACCCTCACCTACGGTTCGTATGTCTAACCACGGACCGTACTGGTTGACCGTGGGTGGGATCAGAGACCATCAAATTTTTGGACCCCAATCACGAACCCCACCTACGGATTGTGTGTCAGACCACAGACCGTCAGTGACTTCCGTGGTTCTGGCACCAGGTCCTAGAAAACTGCATTTTTCTATTTTCTCAAATCCATTTTCTATATTCTTAAATCCGAGGTGTCACATTGTAGCATCGTCTCATGATTTAATGCCATGGTTTTCTTATGTAGAAAATTTCATAGAAACTAATGTCATGTTTGGAGACCTCATTTCGCACCAACAAAATAAATTTCTTTTCAAAGCTAAGAAACTCTTTTGGGAAAAGCCATACCTATTTGGGGTATGTACTAATGGTTTCATTTGCTAATATGTCCCCGGAATAGAAATGATATCAATTTTAGAGGCTTGTTACTTATCTCATGTTAAAGGACACGATGGAGGAACCCGAACAATAACCGAAGTGTTGCAATGTGGATTTTATTAGCCCACACTATATCAAGATGTTCATAACGTTGTGAAGAACTACAATCAATGTCAAAGAAAAAGAGGCTTATATAAGTGTAATGAGGTACCAGTCAATCATATTCTTGAAGTTGAACTTTATGATGTTTGGAGTATTGATCCATGGGACTATTCATCAGATCATATGGAAATACAAATTACATTTTCTTTCGATTTGGTACTCCAAGAGCCATCATTAGTGATGGCGGATCACACTTACGCAAAAAATCACTCAACACCTTGATATACAAATATGGTGTCAAGTATAAGGTGACCACTCCATATCACCCTCAAATGAGTGGGAAAAAATAAATATCAACCCGAGAGATTAACTCCATTCTTGTGATAAGAGTGAATGTCAATTGCACGAATTGGGCATGAAAGTTGGATGACACTTCGTGAGCATACCGAACAACATTCAAAATAACTATAGGAATGTCCCCATATCATATGGTTTTTGTAAAAGCATGTCACCTACCTTTTGAACTCAAGCTCAAAGCGTTGTGGGCTTTAAGAAATATGAACCTAGATTGGCCAAGTGCAACCCAGACACGGGTGGAAGACCTCAATAAGATTGTTGATTTTAGGTTGAGAGTGCATGAAAGTGGGAAGAATTTCAAGATACACATGAAATTTATATATAATATTAGATTTGTTTGACCCAATTTTATTATATTTTAAATTATTAATATGAACAATAGTATTGGGACAAAAGCAGTACTATAAGTTTTACATTAAGAAAAATCTTTAGTCCTAGAAATGGGAAAGAGTAATCATTCAATACTTTTCTTAAATAATGAAAGACAAATAATATTCATCGATAGTCATGTGATTAACTAATACAATTATAATTATACTTAGGAATGTTTTGCATTGTGTCCCTAGGGTAAAATATCAAAATCCCAAAGGTAATAAAAGGACTTCACAGGAGAACTTATTGCAACATCTCCCGAGTTCACATGTGCACTTAATGCATCACTTCCCAAGTTGACCTGTTGATGCCCAAACAAATCTTCATTTTCTCTTTTTCTCTTTCTTTCTGGCCACAAAAAATATACAAAATAATAATAATCAACCAAACAGTTATGATAATGAATTTGAAAATGACAATAATAACACCAATATATGAAGGAACTATTTGTTTTATTTTGATTTTCTTAACTCTGTTTACTTATGTTTGAAGGGATGTCACGTTCAGATAAATAATTAACTCCACTATGATCTTTTATGTAAACTCCATTGCAAGATTCACATGTTCCTACCACAAAGTGTTTGATCAATTTGTTACCGCGCATACGTGTTTTACGTATTGGTGTTACCTGAAAATTAAACTCTTATAGTAACCATGCATAAATAGCGATTTTTTATGTAAACTCCATTGCAAGATTCACATGTTCCTACCACAAAGTGTTTGATCAATTTGTTACCGCGCATACGTGTTTTACGTATTGGTGTTACCTGAAAATTAAACTCTTATAGTAACCATGCATAAATATAGACTATTTCATTATTTATTCTAATATAACTTTCTTGAGCTAACCTGCAATGTTTCTCCCTTTTCACTTGATTTTTTGTTTTTTTCAGGAATTTCTCCATATAGAAGAAACTTATAAACCTCAATCATAGATCGAAACTTTTCCTTTGTCACCAAATGATGGTAGACCTATTTGCCAACAGTAAGTAAATGTTAAGTACCTAATTCATCAATCAAAGTATAGCTTGGTTTTAATATTGGCAAAACAAACATTTATATTATTTAGATGAAAAAACTAACGTAATCAATTGTTGACCCATCTCGACGAGAACTATTCTTGATGATCCAGTTTTGCCTTCTCTGTTCAAATGTATGCGTATGCAAGTAATGCATATTTTTTGGTATCATCTCTATAACCTTATTCTTACTCTTCTCATTCTGCAACCAAAACAAGTTATAATTTATGAAATTCAAATATATCCAAAATTTATTTTCAAATGTTAATTACTTGGTGGAGCTGGGAGCATCAATAATTTGTACATCTAGTGGTACACAAGATATTGAAAATAGCTTAGTACAAAATTTAATGCATTCAATTACATCAAGTAGCACTAAGTTGTTGATGTGCCTATTTTATTTCAATCACCATCACAATATAATCAGCCAACACTAACACTAGCTAACTACTATTTATAATTATTATTGATACCAATCATCATTACCACAAAAATCATCAAGCCGTATCAATAATGACCATCATTTGTCACCACTATATATTGTTTACCACCATCATTTACCACAACCATGAGCTATTAGTGGATGTTTAAATTATCTTATTTTTTGTGACTTTTGGTTTTTAAGATATTTTTTAGTTTTGGAAATATTTGGGAAAACACTTTTTTTAAGGTTGAAAAAGTACCAAAAGAATTAAAAATCAAAAGTTGGGTGTTGTCCCCAACTTTTAGCTTTTGACTTATAAGTCTCTTTAAAAAAACCCATCCAAACACTCCCTTATTTAACATTCAAATATGAACTACCACAAAATTACTGTTATAAACTTCCACTATCACCATTATCAATCCCTACTATCCACAACACCATCAATAATCAACAAACCATCCTCAATTTTCATTCATAACAACCATCACTACAGATCACAACAACCATCACTAACCATCACTACTCATCCAAACTTTTTATTCCATAAGATAACTAACATTGAAAAAGTAATTTCTAAATACATCAAAAGAATTTATAGATATCTAAATAGGAAAAGCACTAAACACCTTAGGATAAGTATGCTAAATAATGGAGGAATTTTTCAGAACTTACCAATAAAACACTAGCTTGAGGTGGAATAGAAGATATTGGAATCGCCATTATTGCATCTCCGCGATCAATTTTGTGCTTCTTATCCATATTGTAGTAGAAAATATGAGAAATTGTTAAAGAAAATAAAGATGAAAATTCAAGGAGAAATTCATGTAAGTTAATATTTTAAAAATATAATAAAAGTTCTAGAATGTCCAAAAATATCAAGAAATAGATTGTTTTCTTATGCTTTCAATAACAAGAACATTGATTTTCTTTGTAACGCTTCTCGTATCTTCACATAAAAAGAAAATTTCACTTTATACTCCTATTTAAAAAATTATATTTTAATGGTAAATAAATTCAATTAATCTTTAATATATTTATTTATAACTTAGTTTAAAGTGAGTAATGATGTTAAGTCATGTTCTCTATGCTAATTTCAATGTTTGTTAAATTTTGATCAAAATCACAATGCCTATTTTATGTCTATTAATCAAGGGTAGAGGTTTGAGTTTTTTCATTACCGTACATATATTTTATGCTGAAGTGATATCATCGTAGCTTTCTAAATCATGTGTGATTTAGATGTGAAACAAAAATATTTATTTGTGTTATCATATAGACGAAAGTTATCTTGAAAGACCTATTATTTTTAGATGTATGTAGGACCTAACTAAAAAAAGGGCACAATTGGAGGATATAATATTTATTAATACTATTATTTAGACACTCCTTGCATTCTAATTAATGTGGCATACTTTTCTTTTTAGTCAGTCCAAAAATTATGATTTATTTCCTAATTAATTGACAAATATTTAATGACAGTATCAATATTTTACTATTGTTGGGTTCCACTTATTTGGAAAAAAAAACCACAAAGGTGTAATTGAAGGGGGGTGGGGGGGGGGTGGTTAGTATAATTTTCGTTCATGTGTTAAAGGAAATTAAACTAAATACTCTATAATTAAAAATAAATCAAAAGCTTACCTCTGAAACATCAACTTTTGATTTATCAAGTGCAAGAAAATTTATGGGAACTTTCATTAATACTGGATCCACATCACCATCAACTTTGAGATTCTCATCCATATTCTAGTTTAAAATATGAAAAAAAGAATAGTTAGATTGTAATGACCCTAAAGGTCATTTTTGGAAATTTTCATAAAATGACTGTTTTACCCCTCCCGATAGTTGCCCCGAGTCCTAATTAATGTACTTTCGAAGTTGGTTTGAAGGAAAATTGATGAAAAGTTGAGTTTTTGGAAAGTTGAGTTTTTAAGAGTTAAAGTTTGGTTAAAAGTGCTATTTCGAGTCATTTGGAGTTTCGAGACTCGAATCGGATTTTCGTCGATTCTAGCAGTTTTAGAATGTCGAAACGGGTCTATGAGAATTTACGGAGTCGAATTTGGAGTTAAAACGAAGATTTGAGGTCCTAAGTTGCAAAAATTGTGAAATTTTGATCAAGAATTGACTTTGGTCAACAAACGAGGTTCCGGTGCTCGAAATGGAATTCCGAGGGCACCGTTGGATTCAGGGGGTGATTCTAAGTCTAGAATGAATCTTGGTTGAATTTTTAGA
>NW_006239535.1:120546-135492 GCF_000226075.1 Solanum tuberosum
TGTATTTAGAGGTTTGTACATGTGACAACCAAATTCTGGGTAGTGTTGAGTCTTAATAAAAGTCTTCCGCTTATTTATTATCTTTTATTCTCGTATTTCTACTTCTCTATCGTTGTGGTTGGGTTAGGCTGACGTGTCCGGTGGGAAATGGACATGTGCCATCACATCCGGATTTGGGGTGTGACATAGATTTACATTTTGAGAACTTCATCAAACTGCTAGAATTTCAAAAAAAGAAAGAAAGATACTTGTCCAACAATCTTATGCATTTTGTAAGAAGATCAAATATGATTCTGGCAACGCATCTCTTAATGTTCACTAAATAATTGGATGTCTGATGAAAAGTTCCATCCTACTGTACATGTTTTAAAAAAGAAAAAATGTTCTTACCTTCAAAACATTAACTTTTGATTCTTCAGGTGCACTAAAAGATATAAGAACTTGCATTAATGTTGCATCCTCATCTCCATCAATTTTGTGGTGCTTATTTATATTCTAGTATAAAATATGAAAAAAATATTTAGATCTTTGTAAAATGAAAAATTGTATGAAAGAATAGAGATCTTCTCAAAAAAAATATTAAAACTAATCACTTGCTAGTACTTAATCAAAGTGCTAGAATTCCCAAAAATCAGTCAAAAACTTAACTCTAAAACATCATTTTGAGGTGCGATAAAAATATGAGAATGACCACTATTGTACCTCGTAGATTATGAATAAAATCATTAACATAAAAATAAAGATGATTGCTAGTTTTCTTGTAATTTATATATGTTAGTAAAAGTTCTACAATACCTCAAACATTTAAAAATCTTAGTCAAAGCTCTACAATACCCCAAAAAATAAAGAAAAAAATGTTTTTCCAAGTTTTATGTTTTAAGTAATAGAAGCAATGACATCCATGCGAAGTTCAAACCTCTTTGTCAATCTTGTAGCATCTTCACATAAAAAAAATGACTTTCTATTTTTCTTTAAAGAAACTATATTTTCATATGGTTTAAATTTACTCAAAATACTTCCATCAATGACGAGTTTAATCAAGTGTAGATGGTTAACCTTTTTCATTATTTGATTTTGTAGCAAGGTACTATCATATCAAGCCTGAGAGGTTTGGATGTGGAACATAATTATCTATATGTTTTAATACTTGATCATATAGACAAAATTTATCTTGAAAGACCTATTCTTTTTTGGCATGAATGTAGATTTAAGTTGAAATATTGTGTGAAATATTAATGGAGAAGGTTTTAAAGAAAAAATGAAAACTACTAGCTTGCTAGTAATTAATGTTCTCGTACCAAGTAACATTTTAAGAAATTAATCAAAGTGCTAGAATACCCCAAAAACATCAAACTAAAAAATTGTTTGTTCATCAATCATTTACATGAAGTAACAAGATCAATATTTTTTGTGATAATTCATTTCGAAAGATTCAACAAATTCATTTAATATGTGATAAAGAGTTTAACCCTAGATTAAAATTTCTTTCTAAACAAGTTAATTTTTTTGAAAATCAATCATTTTTAGAGTTTATCTTTCTATGAAAATTGTTAAACGCGTCCTCTACCTTGTAAATCTATCACTTATTACATTAATTTCTCACGCACTCAACCTCTAAATCTATCACAAATTAAATTAATTCCACACATAGCAAATTGTCTCTTTTAATATGATCAAACCTAAGTTGATCGATCTCCTCTAGACATATATTTTTTTTAGAACTTTCATCCTCGAACTAATAAAATAAAACAAATGGTTAGACAGAGAGAAACCAATTATATAAAGTGTAGATCCATAAAAAAGAATTAAGATTACGTGTTTCAATTTGTTGTAATGAAACTTTCAAGATTTATTTAATTCATTGAATCAGTGATGAAAATATCATATTTGAAAAAAAAAACCACAAAGTTGTACCTTATATTTTCAAAAATTATTTATTTTGAGGATTATTTTAGAACATATCAAAGTCTTTTCATATTTCGTATATTTCATGTCTAGTCAAATTACATCACATAAATTTGAGAGCAGAGTGGGCGGGGGGGAGGGGTATATTTTTAGATCATGTCTTAAAAGGGATCAAAATAAACATTTTATAATTAAATAAACTTTTCAAAAGCTTACCTCTAAAACATTAGATTTTGATTTATCACGTGCAAGAAAAGTTATGGGAACTTCCATTAATACTGAATCCTCATCAGCATCAACTTTGAGATTCTCATCCATATTCTAGTTGAAAATATGAAGAAAAAAAAATAGTAAGATTAACATTTTATAAACTTAATCAAACTGCTAGATTGCTAAAAAAAGATATTTATCCATCAATCTTATACATTTTGTAAAGAGATCAAATATGATTCTGGTGATACATCTCTGAAGATTCACTAAATAATTGGATGTGTGACGAAAATTTCCATCCTATTTCTACGAAAATTACTAAAAGTGGTCACAACCTCTAAAGAAAATTTCTTTCATAACACAATTAAAATTTAAAAAAAAGTTCAAGAATTCACCAAAAGATTTTTGTATATGTTTTTTTTTTTAAAAAAAACTAAACACCTATGACTAGATAAACTTTTCAAATGCTTAACTCGAAAATAATAACTTTTGATTCTTCATGTGCACTAAAAGATATAGAAACTTGAATTAATGGTGCATCCTCATCTCCATCAATTTGGTGCTGCTTATTTATATTCTAGTAGAAAATATGAAAAAATTACTTAGATCTTTGTGAAATGAAAAATTGTGTGAAAGAATAGAGATGTTTTCAACAAGAAAGATGAAAATTAATCACTTGCTAGTAATATATATGTGTGTATGATTATTTTTATTTGTATGATATATTTAATGTTGTTGTGATTGATACGATTTCAAATGTTTTAGCCTTAAACAAGAATATATATTTTTCATAATAAAGATAACATTTCAAAGTTATTCAAGAATAGATTAAAAGAATTGTATATGTCTTAAAACGGAAAGAATTAAACGCCTTATAATTGGAGCAAAATCTGACCTTTAAAACATCAACTTTTGATTTTAGAGGTGTGCTAAAAGATAGGGGAATATCTACTGATATTGCCTTTTCATCAGCATCAACTTTTTGTTGGTTATCCATATTCTAGTAGGAAATATGAAACATTTGATTAGATCTTTTGTTATATGAATACATTGTTTGAAGTATTAATGGAGAATGTTTTAAAGAAAAGAAATGAAAACTACTAGCTCGCTAGTAATTTATGTGCCTGTGTCAAGTAACATTTTATGAACTTAATCAAAGTACTAGAATACCCCAAAACCGTCAAACTAAAAAATATTTGTCCATCAAACATATCATGAAGTAATAAGATCAATGATTTTTGTGACAATTCATTTCGAAAGATTCAGCAAATTCATTTAATAAGTGATAAAAAGTTTCACCCTAAATTAAAATTTCTTTCTAAACAAGTTAATTTTTTGAAACTAAATAATTTTTAAAGTTTATCTTTCTATGAAGATTGTTCAAGGTGTCCTCAACCTCTAAATATGTCACAAAATAAATTAATTCCACACATAGCAATAATTATCTATGTTTTAATATGGTCAAACCTAAGCTCATTGATCTCCTCTATTCTAACTTATATTTGTTACAACTTTCATCCTTGAAATAAAAAAATAAAAACAAATGGTTAGACAAAGAGAGAAACCAATTATGAAAACCATAGATCCATCAAAAAGAATTAAGATTACGTGTTTCAATCTGTTGTAATCGTGAATCTTTCAAGACTTATTAAATTTCATTGAATCACTGATGAAAATTTCATATCAAATTTAAATTTATTTCTAAACAAATCAAGATTTTTGGGGAAAATCAATATTAAAAACTTCTCTATCAAAAGAATTTATTAAAAGCGGTCTCTACCTTTAGATCTATCACAAGTTAAATTTATTCCGACCATATATATTATTATTATTTTAATTTGGTCAAATTTAAAATGATCGATCTCCTATCTTTCAACCTAGATCTACTAGAATTTACATTCAGAAAATAGCAAAAAATAAACAACAATCATTAGACAAAAAAAGAAAAAAATTATCAGGATTTATATATATATATATACATATATCAATGAAATGAGTAAGAAATAATTCTAAACTTCGTAATTTTATTTCGTTGAAGATGAACTTTTGTTCTGGTTGAGTATTGAACAAAATAGATGGAGAAAGTAAAGTGAAGACTAAATAGCACTTGAATAACACAATCGGCGGAGAAGTAGAGGTAGAATTAAATTCACACTATTTTTGAGAGGTAGAATTCAATTCAGATTCTTGTAATCCCTTTTTAGAATACTTTGGTGTGACTAAATACTTTGCCTTGTATTTATAATTAAATAATTGTAATTATTAGGTTTTAAAAGGTGTAATGGAAAATGAAGGGTTGTGACTTTTCTGAAGAGTTGTGACTTTTCCGAAGGGTTGTGACTTTTCTTAAGAGTTGCGACTTTTCTGAAGAGTTGCGACTTTTCCGAAGCATTGTAACTTTTCTGAATGGTTGTGACTTTTCCGAAGGATTGTGATATTTTTCTAAAAGGTTGTGAATTTTCTAAAGGGTTGTGACCTTTCCGATAAGGTACCATAAACACATGTTCATTCTACCCTTTGTTGTCTATAAATAGAGGGGGTTTCTATCATTTTCCAATATGTATTTCTTAACTTCTTCTGTAAAAATAAATTCGAGTGTTCGTTACTGTCGTTGAGTGGTTCACGTGATTTTAATTAGGTACCGAAACACCGATGCATAAGACCATTCTATCCAGGGGGAGGGGATAATTTCATTAACCTCGGGTACTTGAGGAGAATAATTTCTTTAAGGAAACACTTTGTATTCAGTTGGCTCAAATTTTCTTCCTTATGAAAAATATTTTCCATGCTATTTTTTATCTTCTTTAGATTATATTTGTTTACGAGTTTTAAAGTTTCGGGTTGTATTGAACACTCGATGTTTACTCAAATAACATGCCAAGAAAACATGTAAAATTCTCACCATAATGTTAAGGCAAAGAAGCCAACTAAAAATAAAAAATCCATTTTCTTATTTCCAACTACCCCCTCCCCCCCCCCCCCCCCCCCCCTTTTTTTTGTAATGGAAAATGAAGGGTTGTGACTTTTCTGAAGAGTTGTGACTTTTCCGAAGGGTTGTGACTTTTCTTAAGAGTTGCGACTTTTCTGAAGAGTTGCGACTTTTCCGAAGCATTGTAACTTTTCTGAATGGTTGTGACTTTTCCGAAGGATTGTGATATTTTTCTAAAAGGTTGTGAATTTTCTAAAGGGTTGTGACCTTTCCGATAAGGTACCATAAACACATGTTCATTCTACCCTTTGTTGTCTATAAATAGAGGGGGTTTCTATCATTTTCCAATATGTATTTCTTAACTTCTTCTGTAAAAATAAATTCGAGTGTTCGTTACTGTCGTTGAGTGGTTCACGTGATTTTAATTAGGTACCGAAACACCGATGCATAAGACCATTCTATCCAGGGGGAGGGGATAATTTCATTAACCTCGGGTACTTGAGGAGAATAATTTCTTTAAGGAAACACTTTGTATTCAGTTGGCTCAAATTTTCTTCCTTATGAAAAATATTTTCCATGCTATTTTTTATCTTCTTTAGATTATATTTGTTTACGAGTTTTAAAGTTTCGGGTTGTATTGAACACTCGATGTTTACTCAAATAACATGCCAAGAAAACATGTAAAATTCTCACCATAATGTTAAGGCAAAGAAGCCAACTAAAAATAAAAAATCCATTTTCTTATTTCCAACTACCCCCCCCCCCCCCCCCCCCCACACACATTTGTCTTCTTTTTTCACATTAGCTTTTTTCCCACTTCAGAAAACATCTATGGTACAATGTAAGAGACCTATCTTATTTGGGGGTTAGGATTTGTAACTCCATCTCCGTTAATTCCTAGTCATGTTAACTGAAAAATATATACCCCAATAACTATGCACACATCCTTAGTACTTTCCAATCTTTTTAGATCTTATTTTTGTTGACTCCCTCATTTTTTGCTTAATTTAGATGAATTTTTTGTTGTTATCTAAACCCTCCAATTATTGACAACTCAATATACTAATTCGTTCGAATAGAGAAATCAATTGAAGAAGAGTCACATCTACCAATCCTTGTGGTTTGACCCCAACTTCATAAGTTGCGTAATTGTATTTCATATGACCGTCTACACTCTAAAATATGAGACAAAATTGAGCGTTTATACGGCGTCATTGCCGCGGATTGGTTAACGATAGTCTTTTATTGATTTTTAAAATTTGAACTTGTGTGCATTTTTGTGTTCTTGTTACTTTTTATTTGTGTTGCTGCTTGCCAAAAACAGGACAGGATGAATCAAGAGGATGACAAATAAATTGTTGGTGATGTTGGGTTCGTAAATGAATTCACTGAAAATGAAGCTCCCATGGAGATAGGTGTAGTCAAATCAATTTGCCTACCATCGGAGGTAGGAGATGTCGTATTTCAAGTGACAAGTCCAATGCTTCATTTTCTTAAAATGAAGGGGCTATTAGGAGGCAAAGTGGTTTTAAAATGGGAGTATAAGACAAGAATTGGTTCGATTGAGATTGATTCCTTTCTCATTAACTGGAGACGCTACCACATGGCTTGGAGACCCCGAGGGTCAATCACCACTTGGGTGGAACTGAAGGCTGCTTTTCTTAAGAGATATGTTTCCATTTATCTTGAAGTTGAGTTCAGAGATGAAATCAGAAACTTTCAGCAAAACACGAAAGAACCACTTTATGAAGTTTGGCTAAGATTTAAACAAAGGGTTGTTAGGTGACCAAGGCATGATTTATTTAAGGTTGTTTTCTTACAATATTTCTTCCGATCTTTGAGTAGTCGAAACAAGGAGATTATCAAGGGCTTTCCAGGTGGATCAATTATGGATCAGTCATTTGATAGAGCAAAGTTCTTACTCCAAAGGCTTGTTCGAACAAACTATAATTGGCACAAAAGGGGAGCCGACGGGACGATAAGTATCACCGTTTACAAACAAATGGACTATTACATTACTTTACCTTTCACTTTGTTTAATCACCCTTCACAAAGAAAGGGACTATTAAATTACTGAAGTACTTTTCAAAAACATCAATCATGCATCTTTTTTTCCTCAACTATCAAATAGTACATATGAAATCATTTGATTCTTCTTTGAAAGATTCTGTTCAAAACTTGCATTAAAAACATATACTTATGGACTTATCTTTCAAGTCCAAGATCGATATATAAAAAAAATGAAAACTCTTATACTTTTATTAAAATAGTGCTCTCTTTTTCAATATAAACATGATACATTTGAACCCTTTAAGTTCCCTTAAACTCTTTTAAAAAAATGGTTTTAAACTTTTCTCTTGAACTTACTTTGGTTTCCAAAATCAATGTAAGGAAAATTATTCACTCAAAATACTTTTAGAAAAACTCAATATATATATAGGGTTCATGGGAAATACAAGCATGAACAATAATTCAAGAATTTCAATGCATAATGTACCGCTATCTCATAATATAGGAATCTCATAGAATTGAGGGAAAACCCCTAGATTCAACTTGCTACTGATTGAATTGAGATATAGGGTGTGATTATGAAACCTTCGGCAAAAGGATTCTCTTTGTATCTTGGATTTTTGACTTGATGGTTTTAGGATTCTTGTGACCTTAATTCATATCCAAATTCATTCACACGCTAAAGAATTGACCTTTACTCATATGAGCAATTAAAAAATCACGCGATACGGCCTAACATGTAAATAAAGAATGGTGCGGGTCTTAGCCTAGAAATTTTTGATATGTTACAGTCATAGTCTGGGGGGGGGGGCGTACTTATGCCTTATCCCTAATATTATATATCACATGTACTAAGTTCAATCCAAAAATTAGAAAAATAGATGGCATTTCTTACATCTAATTGCTTAGAGGAGATTTGAGTTGATCAAAATTTTACAAAATCAGCTTGTGTATGGAAGATCATGAACTATTAGAGTTTATAAATATTGTATACATAGGGTACATGTATTTATATACATTTTTTATACAAAGCTATATATCATATATACCCGATTATATAATATTTGTACAAATATCGATACATTACATATGCATGCAATCATTTAACTGAAAACACTTTTGGCCAATAGCATATTCACGCAAGAATCCTTTAAAATAGGCAGGTGTAATATCTCCGCAAATTAAAGGGCCCTATTATTTTAAAATAACAATAAGCTAGATGTTTTTTTTTTTTGTAAAAATATATTACCGGTTATTTTGGTTTGTTTATTGAATACTATTTGTAGAAAATGTAAAGTTTCCATATAAAAAGCAAAAATTATTAAAAGTTTGACATATCTAGAATACTATGTCTCAAGTAAAATTAAATAGATTGACTATATTATCAATTGAAAAGGAGTCATTAGAAGAAAAAAATTTATGAGAAAACTATTCATTTTATATCTCAAAAAGCTAGAAGAATACACATCTTAAAAAAATATAATATTTTTGGAAAAACTTTTAAGGCCTCTATTTGAATTTAATTTAGCTTTAGGCAACTAGTGTGCTTAAGCTGCACAACTAATACTTACTAGTGAGCTTAAGCCGCAGAAGACACCTAATAAAGTTTCAAAAGACATCTATTTAAAAGAATATTATATATCACATGCACATGTTCAACAAAAAAATTTGCACATCACTCGGCACCAAAGCTGCAACCAACATAAGTTTGGGTGATTATGTTAAGACGATTTTGCATGACATCCATAGACGGATAAGGAGGAAAACACAGGCGGTAAAAGCATGTGTGCGAGGAAGGCAAGCAATCATGAGAGTCTAAAGTTTGGTAGATGTGAAGTTTAGAATCTAGACCACCAAAACCCTCAACAGGCAGAGACTTGATTGAAGTCCAGAAGAAGAGAAGCACATTTCTCTGCTCAGCCGACATACTTCCAACTATCTGCAACAATAAAAAAAAAACTTTAAAAATATTGGTGGGATAATAACTTTGAAGGAGCAAAGGGGCAAAGGGGCAAAGGTGTAGACTTCTCAATAGTTAACACTTTGGAAACATACTTAGTAGCAGACGAGAAATAAGTACCTCCCAGAACCAGGATATTTGAGGATCATCTTTTTTGTAGCCACTGTAATTTGTATGTTCTTTCCAGTCTTCGACAGAAACAGCTGTTTTACACCCATGAAGCATTTGTTAAGGTCTTCATGATCTAGGATCTGGTAAAAGGATTCCCGGAGCCGTCGGTCAGTAATTATGTCAGCAAAACCACGAGCAAAATGGGCTACCTGATGAGCAATTGATGTGACAAAACGGTGTTTAACCAGAAGATTAACATAGTTGTCCCTATTCTCACTGTTCACTATCGTATTTTTCCCATTAGGGCAAAGCTCCACCACTTTCCTGGATCCCAATTGTTCGTCTTCACAAACAAATGTTAGGCCTAGGATATCTTCATCCACTATCTTCGTATCCATCTCCAGTATCTTCTTGCATCCACTGTACAAGTAGGGATCTGCATCCCTAATGTCTTCAAACGACATATCCTCTCCAACTAATTGCGAAAAGAACACACGATCAAAGGCAATGCTTATTTGTACTCTATGCAACAAGGCCAACGCAATCATCCTCCCGGAGAAGATTAAATACTCAAGGTGCAAGGGGTCCACTTTAGATGCTGCAAGCACAAAATGCAAAGATGATGGTTATTTTGCATTATAACAGAGAGAATAATATAAATTTTCGTGAAACATCAAAATATTGTATCGAACAGCTTGCAGCCATCTTATAAATGCAGTTGTGCAAGATTCATCCTAATCTAGACAGTTAATGAATATTGGAAGAATTAACAAAAGGAAAGAAAAACTCAGTTTTTCTGCTTTATATTGAAATGAGTTCAGTTATGTTAAGTTGAGTTGATCCTTGTAAGTTCTTCAGTTCATTTTAGATTCTTTTCAAGATTAAATTGTGTTTAGCATTCCAACTCGCATACTCGTACATTCAATGTACTGATGCCAGTTGGCCTGCATCTTATTAAGATGCAGACACATGTAACTAGGATCGGCACCCAGCGCATCGTTGATTCAATTAAGATTCAGAGTTGTTGGTGAGCCTCCTTGCATTCCAAAAGATCCCCTTTTTTCATTACTTTATCATTTTAGCTCATTAGGATGTCGTGGGCCAGTCCCGACATCCATCTCAGTTGTTTTAGAGGATTCATAGCTAGTCAGTTAGATGTTAGTTCACTCTTCATCATTTTGTTATTGGCTTATGTTCAGATTTGAGTTGCCATTTTGGCTAAGTTAAATGTTTATTTTTAAAACATTATGAGTTCAGTTTGAGACATGTTGAGTTATCTTGTTTTTGGATTCTCTTTCTTATGTCTAAGTCTTCTGCAGAGTAAGTAAGCCAGGCCAAGGGTTTTCTTGGGGCCAACAATGGTTCTCGAGTGCCGGCCACGTCCATGGTGTAGGCTCGAGGTGTGACACTTGAACTCTACTCTTAACTCTCTCTTGAATGTGAATTATGAATTATGAATTCAAGAGTTATGGTTCATGATATGAAGGATCTTGTGATGATAAAGTAAACTCATGAATACATTCTCATACTCACTTGCTCGAGTCTTCATTCTCATACTCACTTTCTCGAGTCTTGAAACAAGTTATTAGAAATTGTAGAAGACTCCTCAAAGTGACTTTCTCAAAAATGTTCGAAAGAATTCTCAAACTTGACTCTCAACTCTACCTTGAATGTGCTTTATGAATTCAAGGTTGCGATTTGTGATAGGAAAGATCTCGTGATATATATGAGTGTTTTAGATAGTTAAACATGAGAAACGATCAAGAAATCACTGTCTGGAAGCAAGTCCGTGACGCGGAGATGCATTTTAATATTTGGTCATGAATTAACTTTTGAGGCAGAGAGGTCCGTAAACTCTTTGCGACGCAAAGAAAATTTATGTGAAAGGGGAAGGCAGGTCCGCGACGCGGAGCAAGGTGCCAGATTCGCCCCACTTTTTCCTTCTTCATTTTCTAACCCCAATTCGCCTAAATTCGATTCTTTTACTCAACTTCACTTTAGATTCAGATACCCAACACATGTAAACTAGAATCTAACTCAAAATAACTCTATAAATCGACGCAATAATACCAAGAACTTCTCAATCTCAGCCAATTCAAGAACGAAAGCAAATTCAAGAACACATATCAAGAACACCAAACTTTCAACTTCCTAGAACGAATTTAACGCTGAAATTAACATGATTGGCATGTGGGTGAATAAACCCAACACCATGGAAGCTTACATACCTGAAAGAACCATCTTTTTTAAGAACTTGAAGGAAAATCTTGGGAGATGAACCCTAGCCTTAGCATTTCTTGATTTCCTTGAGCTTAGAATTTTTTTTTGAAGTGGATGAGAAGGTTTAATTTATGAAACCTGATTTTTCTACACGTTTAGGACAATTTAGATGACTTCCTTAGGGTTTTTAGGACAAAAATACCCCTAAAGAAATAAATAAAACGAGCTGGGAGTTGGAATAAATTTTCACCAGGCAGTGAGGTCCGTATTGGCTCCATAACGGGGAGCCATCGCGGAGATGCTGCCAGGTTTGGACGTCGTTAGTAAATTAGTCATAACTTTTTACTCAGAGATCGAAATTTAGTAAACTCGGTGGCGTTGGAAAGAGGACTCGAAGGGATTTAATTTTCCATCTTGTAGCTCACCTAACTCATCTTATACTGGGAGTTATGGTCGTTTGAAGTTGACCCAAATCTTAGAAGAACTTAGGAAGTGCTTGAATGAACTCTCTTTAGTTCTTCTTGAAACTTAAGGTGCTACATCTAGTGACCTTAACACTAAAGAAATTTTAATCCTCGGTAAAAATACTACTCACAACAAAGGATGGTTCGAGTCTCAGTTCAATTTTTTTTTTGGGGTGTTACACACACTTCACCTCAAGTCACCCACCTTTTTCTCCTGCAGACTCTACCATATAAGTCATTATATCCTCATATCAAATCATAGCCCAACTCTTGTCTATCACATAGAGAATCCCCCCAACTCTGCTAACGACCAACTATACTTCTTGAATAGAAATATAAATGGTCGTATGCAATATATTTACCCAACTATGAGTGAGGGTCGATCCCACAAAGAATATGGAAGAATATTGTCAATAACAAATATTTAACTCGATAGTCGTTATTGAAAAAGGGGGAATTTAAATTGAAACAAAAATAAAAAGAATAAAAATAGCTTGGAACTAAGTATTTATATATATTTAGATTATTAGAAATAACTAGGAATATTTTCCCCATGATTTCATAACATAGCAAGAATAGTGTACTAGTGATCTATTTCAATTTTTAGCATGCAAGGTTGGTAAGTTATGTATCTCCTAAGTGATTGGGTCCTCCAAGTAGGGAATTTCACCACGCAACTTGGTCCGTCTATTAGATTGGGTCCATCTATTAGATTGGTCCGTCTCCTAAGTGATTGGGTCCTCCAAGTAGGCTTACCCTTAACCCCAGATTAGCCCCGGTAGGTGGATCAGACTATTAGCTAGCGAATTATCACATCTAAATCTCCGTTGTTCAATCCCTTTCTCATTCATTACTTCCTTGGTCCGACAAGTAGGAGTGAGGAAAATTCTAACGTTGCGCACCGTTAAAAAGCATTCAAAACGAAAGAATTAACAATACATGCATAAAAATCATTCAAGAATCACTTTGTACATAAACTTACTTTAATAATTCATCATGGTTCCCACAACCCTAGTTATGAAATTTAGCTACTCATTATCTAAAAAACACAATCAAAATTTACTAAAATAAATATGCTTGTGTTAATCCAAAAAATTTAAGAACAATAGCTAAAATATATTTCAATAATAAAAAATACAAATAAATAATAAAGGAGGGAGAAAAAAGAATAAACTAGAACCGGCCTCCACGACGGCTCTTCCAAAGCTCCTAAGATATAGGGTTCTAAATTATGTGTTGTGTATTGTGTATTGTTTCTTGGTTCTTCGTTTCCCGAAGAATAATCTGTTATGACCTATTTATAGATATAAAATTAATCCTAAATAAAATAATTGAGATCAAGACAAATTAGAAAACCAAAAGCCAATTGAATTGGGTTTTCTTTGTTGTATGCGTAAAAGTAATGTAAACCGCATTAGTTTTTTTGTTACTGACTCAATAATTGCCACGGAGCAATAAGAAGATAATCAAATTTGGTAATTCTGCATCTAACCAACTTTATATATACATATATTATTATATTAAAATTAATTCATTGCTCAATTTTCTTCTATGATTTCTTATTTTAATTCCTTTGTGCTCCAAATTACTTCATCTTGACACCATATTAATCTTACAAATAACACAATATAAGAATAATCCATAAATTTTATGCTAAAAATGATAATAAAAAGCTTAAATATGAGGCAAATAATGATTAAATATATTTATTTTTGGCCTCACATCAACGCCCCACACTTAAACTTTTGCTCGTCCTCGAGCAAACATTAAAGCTCATAAGAAAAATCAAACTCGGAATACCACCACTGTAATGACCGGTTCCCAACGGGGAAATTTTTTGGGCCGGAAAACTTTTTCTTAGTAACTTGGGATTTCCCAACCTAGTCCAGATTTGGACGAAATCGGAGTCAGTGAGGTCTAGGGAAATCTGGTAACAATTGGGTGATCTAATTATGATTCTGATCAGGTGAATAGATAGCTAAGACGGTAAGGAACCCATACGACTTTATGGAATTGAATTCGGGCGAGTAGAACTCCTGAAATTGATCTTAGCGTGAACGAGTAGTTTTCGAGTGTCATCGATTGAAAGTATGTTGTGAAATGGGGGTTTTGGAATTCTTAAAATTGTTCACTGTGTCCATGCAGGCCGCTGTAGGAGGGTGAGTGCCGCCATAGCGGGACAGTCGCGACTTAAGTCGGAAATAAACCCCTAAAACATTTTATTCTGTACTTTTCAACTTTGAGAGCTAAGGAACGACCCCATGTGTTTTCTTGAAAGTTTTCCACCATTCGTAAGGCTATAGGTAAGATTTTCACTCCCTGTATCCATTTTTTGATCCGTAGAACTTAGTTTTGTGGTTAATTATCGATGGGGAGAGTTTTGATCTAGAAATTATGGTGGAAAAAGCCCTAATCTGGGTATGGGGGATCAAGAGTTTGATCTAGGGTTGATAGATTTGATGGTAATTCGGGCAATTAGATATTGTTTATTGGTTCTCGTATTATATTAAATGTTGTATACCAAGAACAAGCAGAACGAATCTGGAAAGGGAAGAATCAAGTTACTTAGGGGATTTAAGCTTGTTTCTAGGTAGGTGATGGTTGTTATTTCATGTCGTATGATGTATGTTTGTTCTTGCTTCATTATAATACGTGTATGTATGCTAATGTAGCATTATTGATCACACTAGTTGTAAATGAGGATAGATGAATGATGAATGCAATGAATCATGACTTGATTGTATGATTTTGAGAATATACATGTGATTGCGATTGTTGCTTGTTGAATGGATCGCGTGTTGCATTCCGACATACTAACTAGGATCGGTTGCCACGTTTCGGCATCAACATGGGTTCGATTGCTGATGCTTATCGTGACCAATGACACTAACCTATGGTTCGAGTGTCTACGATCGCCGATAGTATAGTAACCTAACTGAAAGTTGGGGACGTGTCCCAAGGGAGTGGTTTTGAGAATTGATAGAAAAATAAAATTTAGCTCTAACTAGTCATAGCTAAAGATATTAACGATTAAAAACATAGTAAATTAAAGGGGGTGACACAAAAGTGTCAAATATCAAAGGGGGTTTTGTCACAAGTAGCTAAAACAACAAAAATAAAGAGAAAATCAAGTATGG
>NW_006239535.1:135936-143433 GCF_000226075.1 Solanum tuberosum
TATAATAAATTAAACCTTGATTTAAGCAAAGGAAGAAGAATGGAGAAGACCCACTTCCAACTTGGGGAAGATGAAATCCTTCTTTCTTCAAGTCTCCCAAAAACCCTCTCCAAACTTGAGAGAAAATATCTCAAAATTACTATTCTATTCTGAAAAGTATAATAATGGTTCGGAACTTATAAAAGTAATAAGAAGTATAATATTTATAGCCATTAGAAATTAGTGTTGAAGGATAGTTCGGCGAGGTTAGTCGAGTTCGCCGAATAACTTGGCGACTCGCCCTTCTTCTGTCTCATCGCCGTTTAGTGCTTGCCTTCAGCATCTTCACATTCTAGACCATTGGGCGGTATAGTACTGCTTCACAGAACTATTCGGCGACGCGCCAACTGCTCCTTTCATCGCCTTTTTGATCCTCTTCTTTCAGGGCTTCGCATACTGGAACAAAGGGCGGAGTCTGTCGTTTCGGCGAATCGCCAAAGGTGCTTGGCGATGCTCAGGCTTCAGCTTCTTCATTCTTTTCAGCCTTTTTGTTCCTTTTTGTGCCTAAGTGTTCATGCTTCCACTAAAACTTCAAATACCTGAAGCTTAAGAGTTTTCATCAGATATTGAGAAAAACTAAGCATTCGAGGACACTATTTCTATCAAAATAAAGCCCTAAATGAGTCCAATTTGTGGACTCATCAACACCCCCAACTTAAACTTTTGCTTGTCCTCAACCAAACTTAAGTTCAGCCGTTCAAAAAGGGTGTCTCAAACAGTGCTACACAAGACTCAATCATGAGTGCACACAACACGACACAATTTATTTATGCAGGATCAATTGTGTAGTTAAAGATTCAAGTTGTGACACACCATTACCAAAGATTCTCATGCTCGCAATACTTGCTACCTGTGCAAGTTCAAGCTCAACAAAAAGTATCTAAATGCCCTCACATAAAGAATGATTCCATATTTTACACATAGAGGTTAATCAATTCAAGATCAGGAATCAGATGCAACGCTCACACTCAAAAAGAGGAACACAATGCATGTTTTCACCCATAGGTTTGCCCTTATTTTCCAATCGACTTTCGATTCGGTTTACTCAAGATCAAAAAGGTCTTTCTAAGGCTTGTAATGGGGCTGAGTGCAAAGGTATGGTCATTTAGGCTCAATGACTTTTTTCTCGTGAGCTGTTGTATTCTTAAGGCATTCCCTTCTTTTCCTTTATCAATTCGTTTTCTAGTGCTTCTAAGTCACCTTTTCATTCACCTTCATGGATTGCTTGGAAACCTGATTTCCTTCGTAATTTATTCCACATTTTTAAGGGGTTTCCACTTTTATGCAATACCATGGGTTAAGGGGGACTTTTCTTGCACTTCTTAACTTCTCCTTTTCCTTTTCACCACACCCCCAACTTAGATTTTTTGCCTAAGTTGGCTATTCGCTAAACCACAAATCAAGAGGATTGTAGGTAGTGGGTCAAGTAAGTTCTAGGGTTCATCAAGGTTCTTCTAAAGAAAGGTAAGGCTCAAAGGGTGTTCAAAAGAGTTTCACACGCTCACCACAGGTACGCCACAAAAGAGGTATATGTCAAATTTGGCTCACCCTCTTTAAAAGTTGCCTAAGATCATCTCAAGAGGACACCTTTCTAAATCAATCAGGACTAAAGGGGGCAAATTCTAGGTTTATTCATGCATGGTTCAAAGCAAGCTAATCACACAAGGAATTGACACATAAGTCAAACAAGACGAAGCACTTTCGCTAGTGTGCAACGATCATTACAAGAGAATCAATTCGATAAATGGCTAATCACAACGAGATGCAAAGAGTTCACATATTGTTTATGCAACTTCATTTGGCCTCATCGTAGCCGTACATTCATGTTCGTTCAATTCAAAGCACCATTCAAGTCATCGGTATTGATCGAAACCGAGACTCAAATTTTTGCAAAAGAACAGCCACATTCAACTCGTGAAGGGTGGCAAAAATGTGCAAACAATTCATTTTTCAAAAGGGTCAAAATCATTTTGCAATTAAAAATAAGGGGAGCCTCAAGCTCAAACATCCACAAAAGCAGTGTAAATACAATTTTAAATAGAACAACCAAAATATAATCACAGAATACGATCATCAAATAGCACACAAAAGGTGGGCCTCACCCCACCACAAATAAGAGTATTTGTCCTCAAATGCAAGTAATAAGAATCCAATTTTTTTAAAGATAACGAATAACAGAGAGGGGGGTAAAGAGGGGATCTTGGCTATGCGGTTGCTCCATCTGTCATAGCATCAGTATTCAGAATGACCACCAGAAGGGCAAGCTCCACTAGATCCAACAACAGGAGACTTTGCCAAAGAAGCTTGCACAACAGCATTTATCATGATTTCTTCAGTCTCGGCTATTTCATCCACTGTAGCTTCCTCAAATATCTCCTTATCAGTTTCTGCCTCCAATTCAGGATCAACTATATGCTCCATTCCAACTCCATATCCTGCGGTAGTCTGAGGCATTTCGGGCACATATGGAACTTCCACTGTTCCAAAGATCATGGATATATCAGTGGACTTTAGGTAGTCCACATCATTTTTTAGCTCTGCAATGGTGGCCTTTACAATTGTTACTTCCTCTGCAGCTCCTTGATCGTGCTCACACACTAACATCCTAGCCTTTAGAGCATCAATAGTAGTGCTCAGTGGTATCATAGCATTGTCGAGGGCAACCTGAATCATGCCTGGAATGGAGCTTTTTATGTTGGCAGTCCGACAATTAGCAGTTTGGGCGAGCTGTCCCATTCGGATCATAGATGCTTGAGTGATCGGTTCACAGGGGGTAACAACAACTGTAGGTCTGGGTGGTAATGAAGCAGCAGAGGGACCTGTAAAGTCAAAAGGAGTGGTAATGACATCATATATACTTGAAGGCCTAGGGGCCGGAGTAGGCAAATATGCCTCTGCAGGTATAGATCTAGTGGCCACAGTTTCCTTCTGTTTCTTTTCTGCCTGGTCCTGCAGATATTCGACTTCGATCTTTCGGATACTGGTGGAGGTGGTGGCAGTCAATTCCACATCCTTCGTTGTATCTCCAGGCACCCGTGCTCTTTTGCATAATTCAGTGATTAATACCGGGAAAGGGAGGCCCTGCTTTGAATGCATATGGATTTCAGTGGAAATGATCTTCCCGAGATTTATCCTGGTTTTCTCCATTATGCATCCAAGACAAGCTGCCTTAGCATGACGAAGGATTGATCATTCTGTGATGGCATAAATGTGTTGTTGATTAATCCGAACCAGTATCATGCAACTATGTTCAGATTTTTCTTGTCAATTGGAATTCCTTCTGCTAACCATGTCGGAGCATTATCATCTGAGACTAGCGGAGCTAACCACTTTTTCATTGCATCCAACTTCTGTGTCCTGATCAAGTGCTGGCAGTGGTCATTAATCTTATCGGACATTCCCAAAGCTATGTTGATAGTCTCACTGTCACATGCTACCTTCCTTCCTCTGACAACCACATGATCAACTGCTTTAAAAGATGAGACTAGCCTATTTCCGTTTAGGTACTAATGCATTGTATGCGTCGTAGAACTCTCTAACCCAGCTTGGTATGTAAGAGTTGCGATGTCTTATGAAGATTTGGAATTTGTGGTATTTCAGGCACTCCATCACTTTTGGATACCTATCAATAACCCCATCTATGGAAAGTCGTTTCTTCTCAATGATCGTTCTCAAACCATCTGCATTTGATCTATTCATTCATGTTTGGGACCTTGTACTGGATGTGCCAGCACTAATGCTTGCCCTGGAGCTGGAGGAGTTGGAGTGATGGATTGACTAACTTTTATCCGATATGGATCATGTATCCTTTTGGATAGTAGCTCAGCCCTCATTGCCTCTGTCTGGTAATCTTCTTCAGACTCTGCACTCTCAATGTTATATGTGGGTGGCTCAGTGGTATAGAAGCCTATGCTGTCAGAGCTTGCGTCGGATAATTTAGAGGTTTTTCCTTTCCCCTTGCGTTTTGCAGTTGTGGTAGCCTTTGCCCCTAGGTGGAGGTGCGTTTTCACTAATCACAATTCTCTTTTCCCTTCCTTTGGTTGATCGTGTGGCAATATCTACAAAACGTTAGAGAGATTAGTCAGTAATTACATTGTAGGAAAGAATTACAGACAGAATCGCCGATCTAATCAGTGAATCGCCGAATCTCTTGGGCGATCATGAATCTGTCCGCTGAAAGTTACAGAGCCCATAGTGCTTAAGATATGAAATTAAAGGCTATTTAGGGATAGTAGGCGAGCCGCTGAGTGATTCGGCGAGCTCAACTCAGCTCGCCGACTGACTTACGTGACTGAGATTCAACTCACTTTTCAAAATCGATCGCATAAACCTCAAAAACAAAATTAAACCATTCATTGATGAAATTTAGCCCAGACCCATAGCACCCATTCATGGTCAACACCCATTATGCATAGTTTTCCACATTTAGATTCAAGGTAAGCAGAGTGAAAAAGGAATTCGAACAGTAAAAGCAAATAGGCCCCAATTTACAAATCAGAAGCAGGTACTCGAAAATTTCTACTCATATCAGAGAGATCTAACATGCATGAATGGACTCCTAGATTGCAGATGAGGTTGAATTATTCAAAAGTGAACGGGGTTTTTTCAGAAACTAACCTTTTTACTGAGTAAACAAAATTGTAATGCTAGGCGGCAACGCAAATCCGAGTTCCAAGTGCTAATTCGTGACTAAAGTACTACTTTAAGGTGAGAGAATGTAAATTACTACCTTGGTGTGAACTTATGGAGTTTGAAAGTGAGAAAGAATGAAGAAGTGTAGCTGATGGCAATATATGTTGTTCAATTTGTGTCCATTTGGTGACGTTACTCGCGCTTGCCAACCCACTCAGCGATTCACCGAGTTTTACAGGCTCTGTACAACTCTTGTATTGAGCCAAACGGTGGATCCATTCAGGTTCGCGGACCTATTTGGCGACTCGCGGAATGGACTTTCTGCTCGCCAACCTGAAATTTTCCATAATTTCCTCATTTTAACCTGCAACACAACACACCATTATTCATAAAAGTAAAATCCTAAAAGCTTAAGACCTTGGGTTTCCTCCCAAGAAGCGCCTTATTTATCATCATGGGACGACGCAAATCTTTGCTCAAGTTTCGTTGTTGGGGTTGGCCAGGTCCTTATTAGGCCACCCCCTGTTTCTCTGTGGATGGAGTTGAGGCAACGCATGCCTCATCAGGTCCTCGAGCAGTTGGAAAACTTTAGAATGAGACCAAATAATTTGTTTTTCATTCCTTAGATGTCTTCTTTCAATCCCTCCAACTCTTTGTCTTGCTCGATCACCTTGCGGAGAATTGTTGAAAGCATTTCCTCGATGCGCTTGATCTCCTTGTTCTCATTGTTTCTTCTATTATGAGGGGGAATGTATTTATCCTTCCTTTTTCAATGAGCTTCGACCTTCACCATATTTCTTTTTCATTCATCCATTTTAGTCATTAGTGCGGTCATCAAGAGATCCTTTTCAACCTCTTGGCTCATTTTAGCCATATTGTCAAGCAGTTGGACTGTTATTATATATGGCTGCTTTAATGTTCCGCCAGGAAGGAGTTGGTCAACCAACATCTATTTTCTGGGGCCAAGACTTCGGTACAAGCAATCAAGGAGGATTGTACCAGGAAGTTCATAAGTGGGGCATTGAGTTAGCAGTTCATTGAATCTTGCCCATGTCTCATGGATCCACTCATCCTCTAATTGCTTGAAGGTTAGGATACGATCCCGATACATCATTACCTCTAATTGAGGAAACTCCATTAGCCCCCGAATATTTCTTGCTTTCCCTTGTTTAGATTCCGACAAATCACAAAACAAAACTAAGAATTAAGTTAGTGAACTACAATTAAGAAGAACATAAACTCTATGAAACTAAAAATTCTCAAATAACACCACTCCCCGGCAACGGCGCCATTTTGATGCTTATCGTGACCAACGACACTAACCTACGGTTCGAGTGTCTACGATTGTTGATAGTATAGTAACCCAACTAAAGGTTGGGGTTGTGTCCCAAGGGAGTGGTTTTGAGAATTGATAGAAAAATAAAATTTAGTTCTAACTAGTCGTAGCTAAAGACATTATCGATTAAAAACATAGTAAATTAAATGGGGAGACACAAAAGTGTCAAATATCGATTAGGGGTTTAGTCACAAGTAGTAAAAACAACAAAAATTAACAAGAAAATCAAGTATGGGGAAATGTTCTTGGGGTGTGACCGCAATACAAGTTGAGATAAATCGTTGAGTACATGCTTTCAATAGGAAATTTGCAAGATAATAGTGACTAGGCTAAGCTTTAGATGGAAATAAGTTCCCTCTCGGGCAACTTACCCCGTTTCAAATAGGTTCTTCTCAGACACCCATTTGCCGCATGAAGACCAGCCTATGCCTTACCCCATCACTCTCTCGAGCTGAGTGTTAGGATATAGTACTAGGGCTCACCCTCTCGTGCTGAACCTCATGTCGACCCACTCCTTAGGCAATCAATCTAGTGGTCTTGGTTTCGCGACCTCCCTCTCGGGCAAGCCGAAAACACATGGGTGGCTTTGTATTTGCAACTTAAAACCCATTAAATTAAACCACAAACACTAGGTGAAATAACCATTAAAATACATCTAACTTATCAGCAAGCAAAACCCAACAACAATTGCAACACATATTTGCTAAATCACTCCCCAAGAATGGGGTTTTTAGCAACACATCAAGAAATAACAAAATACATCTCAAAATGATACTAGAATCAAATGGGTATAAGAAATTAAACCTTGATTTAAGCAAAGGAAAAAGAATGGAGAAGACCCACTTCCAACTTGGGAAAGTTTAAATCCTTCTCTCTTTAAGTCTCCCACAAAACCCTCTCCAAACTTGAGAGAAAATATATCAAAAGTACTATTCTATTCGGAAAATTATAATAATGGTTCGGAACTGATAGAAAATAATAAGAGGTTTAGTATTTATAGCCATCAGAAATTAGTGCTGGCGGATAGTTTCGCGAGGTTTGTCGAGTTCACCGAATGACTCGGTTACTCGCCCTTCGTCTGCCTCATCGCCGTTTAGTTCTTTCCTTCACCATCTTCACATTCTGGACCATTGGGTGGTATAGTACTGCTTTGCGGAACTATTCGGTGACGCGCCGACTGCTCCTTTCATCGCCTTTTTGATCCTCTTCCTTCAGGGTTTCGTATACTTGAACAAACGGCGGAGTCTGTTGATATACCGTGAGTTTACGGTATTTCTAATATGTTTCACTTACAAGTTGTGTGTGTCTAAGGCCCTTTTATATTGGGTTTGATGTGTTTTTATCATGTTTTGCAGGAAAGACGTTCAGGCGCGGAAGTGTAGAGACAACTGAAATAAATGTAGAAGAAAGGCATTCACGGAGGTGATCTACGGACCGTAGGTCCATTCACGGTCCGTAGGTGATGACCGTAGATCAGCAGGCAAGGCATG
>NW_006239535.1:145307-217703 GCF_000226075.1 Solanum tuberosum
TGTCCTACCTCCTCTACCTTCAGGACACACATTTGTGGTGACTAGTAGTTTGATGCAGATGCTTACAGCAAGAGGTTTATTCTCAGGATCGCCGTCGGAGGATCCACATGCTCACTTGGCCAAGCTAAGGGTGGTTTGCAAAAGTTGTGTGGGTAGACCAGACTTGGATATGAATGTCATTGGATTACGAGTGTTCCCTCTTTCACTGACAGGCGATGCTGCAGTATGGTTCACTGAGCTTCCGTATAACTCAATATTCACGTGGGACCAACTGGCTGAGGTGTTCAAAGCAAAGTACTATCCGGTGTCCAAGAAGCTCAATCACAAAGATAGGGTCAACAATTTTGTGGCATTACCTGGAGAGTCCGTGAGTAGCTCGTGGGACAGATTCACTGCCTTTGTTAGAAGTGTCCCAAATCACCGTATTGATGAAGAGTCACTTAAGGAATATTTCTATCGAGGACAGGATGATAACAATAAAACAGTACTTGACATTATTGCCGGAGGTTCATATGGTGATTGTACATATGCACAGATTTCTGAAAAATTGGAGAGGATCTCTCGCAACAATAAAACATGGATCACTAGGAGGTCAGATACTGGGAGAAACACATTTGCCGTTCATAATACCACTGACAATTCTGCAGATGAAATTCGTGAGGAGATGGCCCAGATAAGGACAGACTTGGGATTGGTATTGAAGCATGTGAGCGGAGGAGCAGAAAAGGTAAATGTTGTGAACTACGTAACTAGAACTCCACCACAATTGAAGAATGCTACTATGAAGAGGATGCTTATGCTGTGAATGATCAGACGGGGGTTTTCGACCAAATGCCCAAGGATCCAACACGGAAAATTGGTGCCAAGGTCAAGGAAACCAAGGTCGGAACTATGGAAATTACAACCGAAAAGGTCACTATGTCCGGGATGGGAACTTCAATCGCGACAACAACTATAACAGGAATAGCTACGGCAACAGAAATGATCGGGTTTGGCGACACTATGCCACCACCCGATCTTTCCCGTGTTACTAAAAAGTGCCACCGCTCCAATCACACTTCCGACACTGAGGAAGCTCGACGACTGAAGAAGACGGAGCGCCAGCAGTTGGAGACAGCCCAAAGGCAGTCCATCATTGATGAGGAGAGGAGGCAGTTGTGGGTTTGAGATATAGATGTTTGCCCTTCAGATTCGAGGAGCACTACTGCTGGTGTTCTCATTGTTGGTGAGGGCGCTACTGATGGCGTCCCTAGTATTGATCCAGTGGGTTCCGGTAAACCGGACCCACCCACTTCTTGATGGGTCTTCAGCGCATTTGTGCTATAGGTTTTCTTCACCCTATGCTTTACTTTTTATTTTGTGCATTGAGGGTAATTGCACCTTATTTTGTTGGGGTGGGGTAAATGATTGTGAGTGATAGGGTGAAGTCTGCATAACTCAACTCATAATCCTCTCTGGGGGTTTTCTTTCCTGTGTTATTTTCCCCCAAGGGACTATTTACTTTTATGTTGAACCGACATGTTTAGCATTGTATGTGTAGAAGTAACTAAAAGAATGAAAGCATGATGGTATAAAAAGCATGAAATTGATACTGGTCCAAAATTTTTGAAATGTGCTAGATCTATAGGCTGAATGAGTTGAATGTGTTGGATCTATATGACATGATAAGGAACCGGTGTGATAGCATAACTTAAGCTAAAACTTGAACTGGGTAACTCGATAATCCGATAATGAAACAATGTGCCAAGTGTGTGTGAGAAAAGTTTGAATGTTCATGCAATATGTGCCAATCTAGAACTTGCCCTATTGGTTCTGCTAAGATAATCTAGGCTAGAAGTTGGGAAATGATCATAGGCCCTTGTTCAAATAAGTCCACTCAAGCCTAAAAGTCAACCAAAAGAAATAAATTCTCCCTTTGATCCAAATGTTTGAGCCTAATGAATAACACTTCTTTCAATACACCTAATTCACCTTCCCTAAAAAGATTGTTTTGGCCACGGTCCCTCCTTGGACATGTGCACCTTCACTTAGGCCAAAAGCCTAAGTTGAGGGTGGCTAAGGATCCATTTGTTTTTTGAAGTAGCCTAAAAGAAAGATATAACCACTTGAAAATGGTTATACATCCAAAGGCATGATATGATTGGATGCATCTAAGGCTACAAGACTTTAAGTCTATACATGAGTATAATTCTGCCATGTTCAGCATCACTTCTCAGTTGAAACTATGTGAAGAAACGGTTAGTGAAATTAATATGATGGAAACGACGTTCTCCACTTTTCATGCCTCGAATGTGCTCTTGCGGCAACAATATTGAGAGAAAGGTTTCAAAAAATATTCTGAACTAATTTCTCATCTTCTCGTGCTGAGAAAAATAATGATTTATTAATGAAAAATCATGAGAATTGGCTTACTAGATCTGAACCACTTCCTGAAGTGAATGAGGAGTACGCCCACCATGCTAGGTGTGGAAAAGGTCGTGGCCTCGTCGTGGTCCTGGACGTGAACATGGTCGTGATTATGGTCAAGAACGAAAATATTTGATTAAAATTGTATTGCTTGTCATTATTCTCTCTATCTAATAATAAAAATATAAACGATACTGAACTATCACTTCATCGATATAAGTAAAAAACGAATTCAACTAAAAACAATTTTTAAAATACCTATATCAAATCTCACGAAGAAATTATTGTTTTGAAATAATGCTCCAAATTTGTAACTATGTACTAGTATACAAAAGAAAATGAATACATAGAATGCAACGGTATTACGATAATACATATAACTATGTATGATAATAATGATAATTATAGCTAGAGAAATATGATAACCCCTAAACTATAATCATTTATGTTAGTTTCTCAACGATTAATTCAATTATATTAGTCATCTTATTTAGAATATTTTCTTGAATTTAGTATAGTCCAAATTATTTTATGGATAAATTCAACATAATTTTAATACTTAAATAGTTACTTACACAACAAAATAATCAAAATTTTGATATTGCATAAATTTCTTAAAATAATCAGCCAAACTAAACCATTAACATCCCTATTCTATAAATTAAATAGGACTTTTAAAGTTAAATTGTCTTTATAGATCAATCTAAGTCAAAATTTCTTATCCAATATAACACAATTATTGTTTATTACACAAAATGACCATTCACTCTTTCTTTTTTGTTGGTGAGGTACATCGGTCATTCCTTATTCATGTTGACAATTTGTCCAATTGCCCATTTTTTGACTATTTACAAATAATTCTAGCCTTAACGGTAGACACTACAAATCGATTAAAGAGATTTATTCGGTTTAGAATTTGATCTACCGCAGATGTGAATTATTTTAAGTAAATAATAGGGAAAAGGGTAAAAAATATCCCTCAACTTTGTTTTATTGGTTGATTACGCCCTTACCGTTAAAATGAAGTTATTTTTACCCCTGCCGTCACTAATTTCACCATGTATGCCCCTCAATTGGATGGAAAGCCCCAAATCAATCAAACTTACCCAATTTAACCCGACCCACCTAATATTATAACCCATTTTTGTTCATCTTCTCCCTCTTTTCTTCTCAAAAAATTCGTTCTTCTCTTTTTATATCCACTTTATTAGCCTTAATCATCTTTTTTTTATCATCATTATTCTTTATAATGAAGTATTTTCTTTCATTTTTACCCAATCTCATCCCAAACTCTCTAGCTCTAATTACAATTCCATCTCAAGATTAGTCAGTGAGTAATTCAAAAGCACACAATTTTTTTTGCTACAAGAATATAGCCACCACCTGCGCCGTTGTAATCTTAGCCGGAATTTTTCTGTTCCACCAGCAGTACAGTTGTCCACAAGTAGAGAAGATGACGAAGATGAAATGGTAGAAATTGGAGGGTCTTCAACCAAACACCCTTCCTCTTTCAGCAACCAAACAACAACCACCCCCACTGTTCAGACTTCCAAGCCACCACAATCTTCTATTCTCCTCATCTCCGTCTTCGACAAGCAACTACCAATCAACAACCAGTAAACAAAACCCAATATGAAACAACCAAAACCCACTCTTTCGACTTCCTCCAGACCCACATCACGAATAGTGTCCATCCGCCTCCGCGAAATCCCAACTCTGATAGACCGGAGGAAATCAACAACGATGAATTAGAGCTCCAAGATCCAGTAATTCCGACAATTTTTTAGATCTGACTATAAAATAATGCTCCGATTACCTATATTTAATCATTGTTGTGTTCTTGTGTTTTTGGATTCATAGTCATTATTACATTATTTTCGATATTGTTGGGTTGTGTCGGATGATTTTGTTGTTTTTGAAAATGAACACAAGTTTAAAGATGAAGATGAAAAAAATGGGTTGTATTTTCAGGTCGGGTTGTGGATAATTTAAATAAAATTGGGTAATTTTAATTGATTTGGGGCTTTTCATCCAATTGAGGGGCACAAATGGTGAAATTAGTGACGGTAGGAGTAAATATAACTTCATTTTAACGGTAAGGGAATAGTCAACCAATAAAATAAAGTTGAGGGGTATTTTTAACCCTTTTACCTAAATAATATATTAAAAGACTCAAAATAACGAGAGGAGCTCATATTTAAAATTTGGAATTGTTTAGAGGAGATTTGAGTTGATCGAGATTTTAGAAAATTAGCTTGTGTAGGGAAGATGAACTATTAAAGATTATAAATATTGTATAAACAATGTACATGGATGTATGTACATTTATGATACATAGTTATATATCATATATACTCGATTATACACTATTTATACAATACCAATTCATTACATATACATACACTCATTAATTGAAACTATTTTGGGCCAATGGTATATTTATGCAATCCCTTTAAAAAAGGCAGGTGTCTTATGCCTGCAAATTCAAGGGGGGCTATTATGTGCAAGTAATAATAGGCTATATGTTTTTTTTAAGAAAAAATATTGAGTACCGATTTTTTTGGTTTATTGAGTACTTTTTGTAGAAAAAGTAAAGTTTTCATATACAAAACAAATATTATTAGGAGTTTGACACATCTAGATTACTATGTCTCAAGAGAGATGTATTATCAATTGAAAATGAATTATTAGGAAAAAATAATTAATTATGAGAAAACTATTAATTTTGCATCTCAAAAAGCTAGAAGGACATACTTTATAAAAAATATAATATTTTTTGAAAAAGTTTAAGGCCTCTTTGTATTTTGCTTTAGGCCACTAGTGTGCTTGAGCCGCCTTGCTAACACGTAATAAGACCAAAAAAAAACACAAGTAGGGACAATGGGATAGGGCAAGTTTGAGCTTTTGCGGAGGCATGGTGAGGTGGATTCAATTTTTAAAAAATAATCAGGTACGGCGAGGCAGGGCGAGTTTGCAGGTTGCAAATTGAAATCTTAAACTAAAACTAAAACATAAAATCTAAAATCATTTCAATCAAGTTGTTATTCATTAGGATTCCTTAATATCAATCCATATATTCCAATTGTTTTTAATGGTTTTTTTAGTTTACTAATTGTCAATGTTAAATCAAACATAAACTACTTTCACTATTCGAATTAGATATTCATCAATAACTATAAGAAAGAGTAGTAAAAGTTGTAAGGAAAAAATCATTTATAAATTCTAGTCTAATATGACCATTCCAAAAGAAAACATTATAACCATTTTGAAAGGAGCCAAGTTAGCAAATGAGACCTCTTTCATGTAAATATTATTTTTTTCAAGCAGAATAAGGAGAAGAATTCACATATTGCTCCCATAAAGTCAGAGTCTTCACAACTTTATGCAGCTTTGCCTCGCCCAGCCATTTGCAATCGCTAAACAAAAGATACCTTCTCACAGAAGTCAAGTTTCAGAAGGTTGGCATTTCTTACATCTGTTTAGAAGAATATTGTATATCACATGTACAAGTTCAACCCAAAAATTTGCATATCACTTGGCACCAAAGCTGCAACCAACATAATTTTGGGCAATTATGTTAAGACGATTTTGCATGACATCCATAGACGGATAAGGAGGAAAACACAGGCGGTAAAAGCACGTGTGCAAGGAAGGCAAGCAATCATGAGAGTTTGAAGTTCAGTAGATGTAAAGTTTAGAATCTAAAGTTTAGAATCTAGACCACCAAAACCCTCAATAGGCAGAGACTTGATTGAAGTCCAGAAGAAGAGAAGCACATTTCTCTGCTCAGCCGACATACTTCCAACTATCTGCAGCAACAGAAAAGAAAACTTTGAAAATGTTGTTGGGATAATAACTTTGAAAGAGTTGAGAAATCTACCACATCCAAAAACGAATGAAGAAAGAGAAAATCAAAGGGGCAAAGGTGTAGACTTCTCGATAGTTAATACTCTGGAAATATAATTAAAGCAAACAACAAATAAGTACCTCCCAGGACCAGGATATTTGAGGATCATTTTTTTGTAGCCATTGTAATTTGTATGTTCTTTCCAGTCTTCTACAGAAACAACAATTTTACTCCCATGAAGCATCATGTTAAGGTCTTCATGATCTAGGATCCGGAACAAGGATTTCTGAAGCCGTCGATCAGTAATTATGTCAGCAAAACCACGATCAAAATGGGCTACATGATGAGCAATTGATGTGATAAAACGGTGTTTAACAAAAGATTAACATAGTTATTCCTATTCTCACTATTCACTATCGTATTTTTCCCATTAGGGCAAACTCCACAACTTTCCTGGATCCCAATTCTTTCATCTTCACAAACAAATGTTAGGCCTAGGATATCTCCATCCACCATCTTCGTATCCATCTCCAGTATCTTCTTGCAGCCACTGTACAAGTAGGGATCTGCATCCCTAATGTCTTCAAACGAAATATCCTCTCCTGCTAATTGCAAAAATACCACACGATCAAACGCAATGCTTATTTATACTCTATGCAACAAGGCCAACGCAATCATCATGTCGGAGAAGATAAAATACTCAAGGTGCAAGGGGTCCACCTTAGATACTGCAAGCACAGAATGCAGATGAGGGTTTTTTGCGTTGTAACAGAGAGAATAATATTACTTTTCGTGAAACATCAAAAGATTGTATCGAACAACCTCAACCATCTTATAAATGCAGCTGTGCAAGATTCATCCTAATCTAGAGAACTCTGATGGAGTAAATTCCCAGTTGTTATAAACGAACAAAAAATAATAATACAACTAGTAACTACTCATTCTTATGCCATACAACCCAATTACACTAATGCAGCTTCGTTGAGAAAGATATCTAGGTAGAACTGCTATGGCCATAAATAAGACTTGAACTCTTTCAATCGTTACTTCATGAATTTCATCTGATTGCAAGGTGTTATTGGAGAATCAGAGAACGAAAGGACATTAACAATAACACAATAAAATATACTAACATGAGAAATAAATTGAGACAAAATCAAATTTAAAATCTCAGCATGTTAGAATGGCTAAATCTCCTCAAGCTGGCATTATAAATATATATCAGCATCTATTCGTGCACACACCAACTTTCACTCCCTTAAATACATCAGGTGTCGCATATTTACAACATACTTTAGGGATCCGGCCAGGCACAATGAATGCTGAAACCTATTTCCAACATCCAACAAATCCAGACAATAACATAGTATCGAGAAGAAATCAAATCCAGAAAATATATTAAGTAAAAGCCTTGAAAGTCCTATAGAAAGAGACATTGCTCAAAAACTTGTAACGGAAGGATGAAAATTATTGGAAAAAGAGACAAAAGGAAACAAAAACTTAGCTTTTCTGCAGGACAGTAAATGAACTTATGAAGTCTAGTATGGTTTCACTGTGATTTACATTTACCATGAAACACCAAAAATTATGTATTTGAGTTCAAACCAAGAGTATGTTCTTTCTTTTTCAGCGATGTATCATTGAATCTTCTCTCTAGATGATCCACAAGATTGCTGCTGAAATGGTATCCCAAGTCTTTATTATAAGATATCATTTGTACTGACCATGTAAGAAACTCTGCTGCAGTCTTGTCATGATCCGATCCTAACCCTAGCATGTTAAAGATCCTGCTCCATATATGCGCTACTTTTTTGCAATGGGGGAAAAGATGATTCATCGAGAAATTATTCTATCTGAGATATACCTCCTTGGCAAACTACAGAAGGGAAAAACCTACCTTTGATCAAGAGTGTATAGAAAGACTTAATAGTAAATAGACCATTTGTTTGTCCTTCCAAATCACAATACTAGGCATGGGCAGTAGGTTGGGGCGGCTGCTCAGTTGTGCTAAAAGTTGTCCTAATTGTTTCTTCCTTCTTTTGGGTCGGCTACATAGTTAAAGAAATCTGATAAGGGGAGTGTGGCAGCAATTTGATACATGAAAAGATGCTAAGCAAACTGAAATTCCATTTTTAGCAGGTATTATCTTTCCATATCAAGATCTTTTTTTCCCTATCCTCAACCCTTGAATAATGAATAGTGCATGTCTCTGTAGTTCCTTCCATAAACCTCCAATATGTGTCCTCATTCCTTTATCTTTAGTTATACAAGTTCCATTTGTCTTACCATTACTTTAAATAGATTTAATGCACTTTGGAATTACTTATGTAGCAACGAATTAGTAAAACCCTCAGACATGGGTTTCATGAAAGAGACGAACCTCAAAGAATGCTATGAGGGTATGAACAGCAACATCAAGCAACCTTACATGGTTTACATAAAGAGAGATAATACGTATACTCATACTCACAAAGATTCAACCTCTATCTCATACTATTTATCTATTTTTGAGGAAAAATCAAATAAGAAACATCTTTCATACTCGACAACTTTAGATCAAAAAACTGACAGAAGGGATATATGAGAACAAAATGCCAACAAAATCTTACCTGGATTTGGGAAAAACCTTCTGCCTTCATTTGGGCATGAAACAAATAGAGCATTCTGAAGGTTGAAAATGGCTTGCCATACCAAGGAAAACTACTCCCTCAACACACCAGGCCCCGTAGCTTCTTCATTCTCAAATTGCATAAATAACTGGCCTCGCAGCGACCTAGGACTCGCATGTCCAATGTACTCAAATGATTCTTCAAAAAAACGAGACCTGCAAATGAGCATCTCGTAAAACTCCTCGTTCTTGTGCCTCCCTTCTCGAAGCATCTTCAAGGCAAAACGTTGCCTTATCTTAAAATGTGTTACCTCCTTGTGCTCAATAATCCACTGATAATCTATAGACTTTTTTGACAGTCTAACTATCAGAAAGCACAATTCAACCCTTCTTTGCCTCATCTTCTCCCAAAACATTTCCTCCAAACCCTTATACAACTTTGAAATGCTTTCTAACTTCTTTAGAATCAAAAGATACTGGGACCAACAGCTTACAATAGGCTCACCTCTTTCTTTGTTTATCAAACCCAACTGGCTTTCCAGTTTCTTTAGACATAACTCTAATTTTTCCAGCAAGTCCAAAAAACCACGATGCACGCCTTCAATCTCCAATCTTTCATTTCCTGCTCCACCTTGCATCAAGGAAGGGAAACTGACCAGAATGTCGAATGCTTCTTGATGCCGTATTGCACTCTTTACCAGATGCATAAACTTAATAAACTCGTGCACATTGCTTTTTGATAACTCTATAAACTCAGTCGATTGCACACTCAATTCTAAAGCACACGATAACCTTGTTGTCATCTCATGAACAAAAGGGAAAACATCATGCAATCTTAACACATACTTGACATTATGGACATACCACTCCATCATTGCAGCTAAACTACTCCGGCAAAATATATACAATGCATCATCAACACCCACAGCCCCTCTAAGAATCTTACAGAACTCAAACAATATAGGAGCAAACAGCCTATATACGGTTACAGGGTTGACGAAAAGTGTCTTACCTGAATCTACAAATTGATGAATACATTCATGAGCAGGTTGTTTCTTAGTTACAGAAAGAGATACATAAAGTTTTACCAGAGCCGCAGGAACAGAGGAGTGAATAAATATCTGGATATATTCCTCCGATTTATCTACGCCATCTTTTGGGGTCATTTCGAGAAAATTGGTAAGCATCTTCATCATACGGGTGACATTAACATTAATATATATGTTGTCATTGCAGTTGCAGAGGTCATGAATAGGCGAATTTAAGTCATTTATTAGCTTCCACGTGTAAGGATGGCGCGAGTTGCGCATTCTCCCGACGAGTTGTAGGGTAATGTCATCTTGTATACCATATTCCGATAATTGTTGGGCTAACTGAAGCTTTTTCCCGCGGTAGATTAAACGTTATTCAATTGCTGGTACACTGGAGGTCAATTGGATCGGTCGAATTCCGATGATCGACTGAATTTTCCGGTGAACTGATGCAACTGTATCGGACGAATCAACTTGAATAACCAGGGTTTTGCCGCTGAAAAACATACGGCCGAAGAATTGAATGGGAGTTTTAGAGAAAGAGGGAGGGTTTAGTCATGAGTCATCCTGGCTGCGCCGGCGACAAAATAATCATGGAGGCGTTTGGTGCTAGTTTTGTGAGGCAACTGATACGCCATGGTAAGTGCAGATGAGCAAGAAGAGAGAAGAGTTTTGAGCTCTGATATGTTATATAAGAAACAAGGAGTCTTCAGGTGAGAGGTGTAGTTAGACAATATTTGTATGAGATCCTCTCATACTTTGCCAAGTGTAGTTTGGGTCCCACTACAAAAAAAAAGGCTAAAAGGCTCCATTTTTTATTCTCTTTCGCCTATTCAATATTTTCTTCTTCTCTTTTTCCCTTTCTTTTTGAAATTTTATATTTTTCGTATGAATTATATTTATTTATCAAAAGTTGAAACTTAATATTTTTGGTAGGATTAGCTGTGATTTAGTTTGGACCATTTTTCAATAAATTAATTAATTTGTTTTTTTTCAAATGTTGAAATCAAGTCAAATTAATTAAGTCAGATTTTTTATCACTTTATTTTTTATTTTATTTTTTTGCAATTTGGTTTTTGTCGACTTTTAGAAAATATATGATAATATAAAAAATTGATCTAGTTATATATAGGATCCTTCAAAAAAAAATGTTTTAGCATTATCTAAGAATTTAATCATTACTAATAAATATGATAAATTCGTTCCAACGATTTTTTTGTCAAAAAGTTAAAAATTTAGCTGCAATATACTATGTCTTGATGATGTTTGATTTAAATAAAAATAATCAATTAAAAAACATGAGTTATTTTGAACATGAAAATGCACTCTTGACAATCAAGATAAAAATATAAATTAAATTACGAAGTAAATGCAAACAATTTGATTATTATAAAGAGAAACACATGAATAGAACAAAGTGGTTTTAAAAATTAACAAATATATATATATATATATAGACAGAGAGTGAGAAAATTATAATTAGTACGGACCATTAATTAGTAGAACAATATGATGAAAAATTCTACATTAAAAAATCAATGTATAATCTTTTTATAAATGAACACAAAAACGAATAACTCCACAAAATATCTAAATTATCATATTCCTTATATATCATTCTATAAGATACTTACAGGAATATAAAATTTTCAATTTTATGAAATTAATACGAAAATTTTTACATTTTTTTAATTGTAACTTCAATTTCTTTCAAGAATTAAATTGAAACACAAAGTTGTTATCAGAACTAATTTCAAAGAAGAATTACACGCAAAACTTCCCCAAACCTTCTATAAAAGGATTGAGAAGATGCAAGACCTCTAAGTTTCATGAACCCACAATAAAAAAAAAGGATAAATAATTTACAGATGATGTCATTTATCCTTTATCAACTGGAAATGGTGATTACCGAGCGACTCATACTAATACAAATGTCCCTTGTATGATGAAGATGCTTATCATGTTTTTCACTATGACCCTAAAGGATGAACTGGAAAAGGTGAAGTAGGAAAAGGTAAGGCATCAAGAAGCATTTGGCAGTTCGATCAGTTTCGCTTCCTTTATGGAAGGTGAAGTAGGAAATGAAAGATTTGATATTGAAGGCGTGCATCGTGTTTATTGTGACTTGTTGGAAAAATTGAAGTTGTGTCTAAAGAAACAGGAAAGCCAGCTGGGTTTGGTAAACAAAGAAAGAGGTAAGTTGGTCCCGGTATCTTTTAACTCTAAAAGAGTTAGAAAGCATTTCAAAGCTGTATAAGGGTTAATTTGGAGGAAATGTTTTGGGAGAATTTGAGGCAAAGAAGAGTTGTGTTGTGCTTTCTGATAGATAGACTTTCAAAAAGGTCTACAAATTATCAGTGGATTATTGAGCACAAGGAGGTAAGATATATTAAGATAAGGCAACATTTTTCCTTGAAGATGCTTCGAGAAGGGAGGTACAAGAACAAGGAGTATTACGAGATGCTCATTTGCAGGTTCCATTTGTTTGAAGAATCAATTGAGTACATTGGACATGCGAGTCCTCGATTGTTGTGAAGCCAGTTATTTATGCAATTTGAGAATGAAGAAGCTACGGGCCTGGTGCTTTTTTATTCATTCTTACATTGCAGGAATAAATTGCCTTGCAACGATCTAGGATCCACATGTCCAATTGACTCAAATGATTCTTCCAACAAATGGGACCTACAAATGAACATATTGTATAGCTCCTTATTCTTGACTTTCCCTTCTTGAAGCATCTTCGAGGAAAAACATTGTCTTATATTAATTGAGTTACCTCTATGTGCTAAAGAAACCACGGATAATCTCTAGACATTTTTGACAGTCTAACTATCAAAAAGCAGAATGCAACTCTTCTTTGCCTCTTCTTCACCTAAAATCCTCCAAGCCCTTATATAGTTTTGAAATGCATCTTAACTCCTTTATAATTGCAATATACTAAGACCAATAAAGTACAATGGGTTCACCTCTTCAGTTTTTATCGTTAGCTTTACTATTTCATTAGACACAATGACTCTAATTTGTCCAAGTTACAAACTACATGATCCACACCTTCAATCTATATTTTGTAATTGAACATCTCAAATCATTTCCTTCCTGCTTCAATCTTACCTTGCTTCAATAAAGGGGAAACTACTATGACAACCTAATGTCTTGACGCCATATTGTACACTTCACGGGATGTATTAATTTGATAAACTCATTCACATCATCACTACCTCATAACCCTATAAACTCAACTGATCACAAACTCATGAACAAATGGAAAATATCCTGTAATATTAACACATTCCTAACATCATACCACTTCATCATAGACGCTAAACTATTACAAAACAATATATACAAAGCATCATGAAAACCAACAATCCCTCGAACAAATTTACAAAACTCTAACAATATAGGAGCACTGTCAAGACCCAACCAATCAGGCTGTGTAGGCACCTATTTTAGCATTTCTGTAGATTGTTCAGTTTATCCTCGTTGTTATCTATCAGAGGTTAGTTCCATGCCCCCTCAGCTTTTGTAACTTTTTGGATTTTATACACATGGTGCTCAAAGATATAAAAAGTATAGAAGAAGAAGACAACCGACACCACCTTAGAAAATGTCCTTGGTCTGATATAAGCCTCTTAGTAGATAGCTCCTTCAAGGTTCAGTAAAGAACCATGAATATTCTATGTAAATTGTTGTGCTAAAGAGGAAATAACCTCTAGCAAGTTGGAGAATTAAAAATCAATGATTAGTTTATAGATAAAGTATCAAAATACCCTAAAGGTATTTAGACAATAATACAAACACATAAATAAATTATAACATTCACTAGTACATGTACTCTCTTAAATTAGAACAGATTCATTGCGGTGATATATGCACCTCCCTTTAATATATGTCCACATAATGTTAAAACTAAAAATATTGTATTCGGGGATCAAGGTGAAACAAGAAACTTAAATGCATCCATATAGAGAACGACTCACCTTTCTTACACCTTGGTGGGATAATTGGAACTCAAAGACCAACATAGAATACTATATCTTCAATGCTTCTTTAAATTGATTGAGTATTGCAGTTTACCAATGGCTGCATTGGAGGATTCCTCATTAAGAGATGAACAAGTTTGAAGATTGTCTCTCACTGATTGCGTATTGTTAAAATAAAATCTGGTTTATTGGGTCCAAGAGTTTCATCTAAAAGTAAACATCTCACTAAGATTATCAGACACACCTAAACTCGTCTTCACTTAAATCCTCATTTCCACACCGTATATCACTTTTATGATCAAGTTTATAAGTACTTGAGGCAACCTTAAAGTTGGAATTGTAGAGAGGGACAAACCAATTGTCTTCCTCTGGAAAGAGGTAACATTGTCCTGAGAAATTTTCACACAACAAAAGGCCAACAATAACATAAAACGTCAGGTGAGGAAAACCACACAAAGTTGTTATCAAAACTAATTTCAAAGAAGAATTTAACGCTTAACTTCCCCAAACCTTCTATAAAAGGATTGAGAAGATGCAAGACCTCTAAGTTCCATGAACCCACAATAAAAAAGGATAAATAATTTACAGATGATGGCCTTTCTCTTTCATTAACCGGAAAAGGTGATTACCGAGCGACTAATTCTACTACTAATGTCTCTCGTATGATGAAAATGCTTATCATGTTTCTCACAATGACCGTAAAGGATGACACTAGTAAATTTGAGGAATATCTCCAAATATTTAGTCACTCATTTGTTCCTGTGCCTCCTTCTATATTTAGCAAACAAGCTGCTCATGGATGCATTTGTAAATTTGTAGATTCATGTAAGACATTTTTCACCTACCATGTAACCGTATATAGGTAGTGTGCTCCTATATTGTTAGAATTTGTAAGCTTCTACGAGGGGTTGTATGATGTTAAGAATATTTTAGGATTGGAGAATGCTTTTCATTTGTTCGCGCATTGGCAACAAGGTAATTGCATGTTTTAGAATATACTGTGCAATCAACTCAGTTTATGAGGTTATCAGGTAGCCATGTGTGTGACTTTATCAAGTTTATGTAGATAATAGCAGAACAAAAGTATAATTAGGAAGGTCGATTGTTGATTTGTAAATATCTAAGTGTGATCAGATATGATTTTGTAGGATTTAAATTGATCTTATAAAATCATATATGATATGCTATTGAATAGGTTAGGATATTAGATCAATAATAAAATCATCCCTTGATTCTCAAATCTGCCAGAATCAAGGGATCTGATTGCTAGTTAGTTCAGTTTTCTATACTATAAATATGTATCTCTACAGATGAATAAGATTGTACAATTTTGGTACCAAAACTTATATGGTATTAGAGCAAGATTATTCTTGTAACTGAAACAACACTGCTTCCAAGAAAATAGAAGCCAATAGCATCAATAGAAGTTGAGAGTTCTATTAACAATCTTGACAAGAGATAACAATGAAGCCATGGTGTGATTTTTGCATAAAATATGGGCACACTTGTGAGACTTGCTGGAATATCCATAGGAAACCGCCTAGCTGGAACAAAAAAATGGCAGACAACCATGGTCAGGCACTTCAGTGTACCAGCAAAGAACCAGGGCTACGATCTTTTCTACAAAGGCGACCTTTCACTGAGGAATAAGTAGAGCGGCTGCACAAATTTCTCCAAGTTCTGCAACCTCAACTCCAAACCAGTAAATCTAATTTTTCTACTCCCACTTGTTCTTTTTCCCAAGTAGGTAGCGTACCATCCATTTTTGTGAGTACAGAATCAACTGGTATAAGTCCTTGGATCATAGATTCAGGGGCTAGTGATCACATGACAAGGAATTCCCATTTTTTTCTCAACTTACACTCCTTTAACAGGAAATAAAAAATTCAAAATTGCTGATGGTTCCTTTTCAGCAATTGCTGGAAAAGGGACAATCAAACTAACCCCTCTTTTGACCCCTTTTGATGTCCTTCATGTTCCAAAACTGTCTCATAATATTTTGTCCATCAACAAATTGACTCAAAACCTTAATTGTCGTGCTATTATTTTCTACTCCCACTTGTTCTTTTTCCCAAGTAGGTAATGTACCATCCATTTTTGTGAGTACAGAATCAACTGGTATAAGTCCTTGGATCATAGATTCAGGGGCTAGTGATCACATGACATGGAATTCCAATTTTTTCTCAATTACACTCCTTTAGCAGGAAATAAAAAAGTCAAAATTGTTGATGGTTCCTTTTCAGCAATTGCTGGAAAAGGGACCGTCAAACTAACCCCTCTTTTGACCCCTTTTGATGTCCTTCATGTTCCAAAACTGTCTCATAATATTTTGTCCATCAACAAATTGACTTAAAACCTTAATTGTCGTGCTATTTTTTACTCTACTTTATGTGTATTTCAGGACAAGGTCTCAGGGAGGATGATTGGCAATGCTAGAGAGTCTAAAGGTCTCTATTTTCTTGAAAACGGGGACAGTTCAGTAAATCTTAGTTCAGCTTGTTTGAAATCTGTTCAAGTTGATAATAAAGTCATGTTATGGCACTATAGACTTGGTCATCCTATTTTTCATTATTTGAAACTCTTTTTACCTCAGTTGTTTATGAATAAAAGTACATCCTCTTTCCAGTGTGAATTTTGTGAAATGGCTAAACACAGACGTTCATCTTTTTCTTCCCAAAAGTACCATGCCACAAAACCCTTTAAGTTAATCCATAGCGATGTTTGTGGACCTTCTAAGGTAGCAACTATAAATGGAAAAAGGTGGTTTGTGAGTTGCATAGATGATCACACTAGACTAACTTGGGTGTACTTATTGAAAGACAAAAATGAAGTAAAAGATGTTTGAGGCTTTTTATGTTATGGTCGAGACACAATTTCATGAGAAGATTCAAATATTTCGGAGTGATAATGGGAGAGAGTATTTTAATGACCATCTAGGCAATTTTTTCACTTCCAAGGGAATAGTGCACCAAAGTTCATGTCCTAATACACCCCAACAAAATGGAGTAGCTGAGAGAAAAAATAGGCATCTTATGGAGGTAACTAGAGCCTTAATATTCACAAGTGGAGTCCCTAAATTTGTTTAGGGAGAAGCTCTTTTGACATCCACTTATCTTATTAATGGGATGCCTTCCCGTGTTCTAGGTTTTAAAACCCCTTTTAGTATGTTCAAGACATTCTTCCCTACTTCTAGATTGACCAATGATCTACCTTTAAGAGTCTTTAGGTGTAGTGTATTTGTTCATGTACATGATCATAATAGGAGTAAACTTGATCCATGTGCTAAAAAATGTGTTTTTGTTGGCTATGCCCCTAGTCAAAAGGGATACAAGTGTTATGACCCAAACACTAGGAAGGTTATTGTCACAATGGATGTCACCTTTTCTGAATCTCAGATATTTTTTGGAACTCATCTTCAGGTGGAGAAACATAGTGAAGATTCAATGGATAGTAAGGATTCTCGCGACCTCACATGCGAGAAACAAAAGGATCTACCTTTGATGATAGATACGGGAAATAGTACTTTTGGTAGTAACAACCCTGATAAGGTAAGAGATCCCAACTTATATAATGAAAATAAGGAAACTGAGATAGTAGAACCTTTTCATGATACAATTAATGACAAGGCCATGGAACAAACAAAAGAATTGCAGGTTTACATGAGAAGAAACCAGATTCAAGAAAAAGAGACTAAGGACGCTCATCAGAACCAAAAGTTCACTCTGCAAGATTTTACTCATATATAAGGTAATTCTCCAGAACCTAATTCAAATTTACCCCTTGTTATTTTAGACCTTGATCTTCCAATTGCCAAATGTAAAGGAGTAAGAAAATTCACAAACCATCCCATGTCAAATTTTGTGTCATATAGAAACTTGTCTCCTTCCTATATAGCTTTTCTTTCTCAATTATCTGGAATGGAGATACCGAGAAATGTGCAGGATGTTTTGAATGTTCCCAAGTGGAAAGAGGCAATTCTAGAGGAGATGAATCCTCTTAAGAGAAATGAAACATGGGAAATGGTAGAACTACCACGTGGAAAGAAAACAGTGGGTTGCAAGTGAGTGTTTACCATCAAATTTAAATCAGATGGGTCCTTGGAGAGGTATAAGGCACGGTTGGTAGCAAAAGGGTTCACTCAGACCTATGGAATTGACTATCTTGAGACATTCGATCCAGTTGCCAAGTTGAATTCAATCCGGGTTCTTCTGACCATTGCTGCCAATCTTGATTAGCCCCTTCAACAACTAGATGTGAAGAATGAATTCATGAATGGAAAACTCGAAGAAGAAGTCTACAAGGATCCTCCTCCGGGTTTTGAAGAAAGGTATGGAACTAGATATGAAGAATGCATTCTTGAATGGAAAACTCGAAGAAGAAGTCTACATGGATCCTCCTCCGGGTTTTGAAGAAAGGTTTAGAACTAGAGTGTGCAAGCTAAAAAAATCTCTCTACGGGCTCAAACAATCTCCAAGAGCTTGGTTTGAGAGATTTACTCAGTTTGTAAAAAAACAAGGGTACACTCCAGGGTAAGTAGATCACATCATGTTCATTCGCCACTCTCTTGAGGGAAAGGAAACTATCCTGATAGTGTATGTTGATGATATTATACTTACAGGAGATGAATTGCCCTAAATGAAGAATTTAAATACACAGTTGGCCTCGGAATGCGAGATCAAAGATTTAGGTCAGTTGAAATATTTTCTTGGCATGGAAGTAGCAAGATCAAAAGAAGGCATTATGGTGTCACAAAGAAAGTATGTACTAGATCTTCTAAAAGAGACAGGCATGAGTGGTTGTCGTCCAGCTGAAACACCTATTGATCTGAATATAAAATTTGGAAACAAAGAAGGAAATTTAGTTGACCAAAGTCAATATCAGAGACTAGTGGGGAAGTCGATCTACTTATCACACACTCGACCTAATATAGCTTTTGATGTAAGCTTAGTGAGTCAATTTATGCACTCTCCGAAGGAAGAGCACCAAGAAGCGGTCTACAGGATTCTAACATATCTGAAAAGTTCACCAGGGAAAGGATTGTTTTTTAGAAAAGGTCAAGATAGAGGCATTGAAAGCTTTACAGATGCAGATTGGGCAAGTTCTACTATTGATAGGAGGTCTACATCAGGATATTGTACTTTTATCTTGGGAAATCTCGTGACTTGGAGGAGCAAAAAGCAGAATGTTGTAGCTCGTAGCAATGCTGAAGCTGAATACTCATCTATGGCCTATGGGATCTGTGAAATGATTTGGCTCAACAAAATGATGGAAGAATTAAAAAGGTTGTTTGTGTTACCAATGAAGTTGTATTGTGACAACAAAGCCTCCGTAAGTATTGCTCACAATCCAGTTCAACATGACAAAACAAAGCATGTTAAAGTGGACAAACACTTCATAAAAGAGAGGATTGAAGAAGGAAACGTGTGCATGCCTTTCGTCATAACAAATCAACAAATTGCGGATATTTTCACAAAAGACTTGTTTAAACCAAAGTTTGAAATTCTTGTAAGCAAGTTAGGCATGACAGATATTTACATGCCAACTTAAGGGGGAGTGTTGATTTGTAAATATTTAAGTGTGATCAGATATGATTTTGTTAGATTTAAATTGATCTTATAAAATCATATATGATATGCTATTGAATAGGTTAGAATATTAGATCAATAATAAAATCATCCGTTGATTCTCAAATCTGTCAAAATCAAGGGATATGATTGCTAGTTAGTTCAGTTTTCTGTACTATAAATATGTATCTCTATGGATGAATAAGATTGTACAATTTTGGTACCAAAACTTACATCGATTAAGGAAGAGAATATAGCTTTAAGAATGAGGCAAGGCCAACCCAAAGTCTAAGTTGAAGTTACAGGGCTGGGAGGTATGAGTTGATCGGATGCAGGGAAGCCCAGGAAATCCGCTCCTATCAATCATTCGTCAGCCCAAGATCGTTAACTATGATCGGAAGACTCAACTAAAGAAGAGGAAGCTAAAGAGGAGAAGAAAGATTTTGGATAAGATAACTTTATTATAGAACAAGACTCTTTGATTTAGGTTGTTTTTGGGTTTTTCTTAGGTTGCATACCAATGACTAAGGTCACCCCTATTTATACTTGTGTGGGATGGTTCTAGATATTACAACATATAGATTATTCTATCTTTTACTTCAAATATCTAACTCTCTAGAATATTTAGATATTTCTTCAAGCCAACTTCTGTAAAATATCTAGAAATTTCTTTAAAATAATTATTCTCGATATGACACTAGACTATTCTAGAAACAATACTAGAAAAATCAATGCATTACAAAAATCAACTTTATCATTTTTCACAGTTTATGCATCCCTTAAAGTGTGAAAGATGCCGTTAAGAAGAGTTTGGTTGTCCATTTAATTTCCCTTCATTGAAGTAAGGTAACAGTGAAGCAGGAAAGGAAAGATTTGAGATGCACAATTACAAAAAAAAAAGATTGAAGGTGTGCATTATGTTTATTTGTAACTTGCTGGATAAATTTGAGTCGTGTCTAAAGAAACTGGAAAGACAACACAAAGATGTAATTCTATTGTACTCTTGTTGGTTTTGGTAACAAGGAGATATATGCACAATCCATTTTTTTTAGTTCTAAAGGATTTAAGAGGCAATTCAAATTCCATATATAGGCAGTTTGCTCCTATATTGTTCTGAGTTTTGTAAGATTCTAAGAAGGGTAGAGGGTGCTGATGATGCTTTGTATATATTTTGCCATAGTAGTTTAGCTGCAATGATGAAGGGGTATGTCCATGATGTTAAGTGTGTGTTAAGATTGCATGATGCTTTTCCTTTTGTTCGTGAGTTGGAAACAAGGTTATCACATGCTTTAGAATTGAATATGCAATCATCTGAGTACATACAATTATTAGAGAGTGGTGTGCATGAGTTTATTAAGTTCATGCATCCAGTAAAGTGTGCAATAAGGCGTCAAGAAGCGTTTGGCAGTACGGTCAGTTTCCCTTCCTTGATGCAAGATGAAGCAAAAAGATTTGAGATTAAAAGCGTGCATCATGTTTTTTGTGACTTGCTGGAAAAATTGGAGATGTGTCCAAAGGAACTGGAAAGCCAGCTGGGTTTGGTAAACAAAGGAAGAGGTGAGCCTATTGTAGGTTGTTGGTCCCAGTATCTTTTAATTCTAAAGGAGTTAGAAAGCATTTCAAAGCTGTATAAGGGTTTGGAGGAAATGTTTTGGGACAATTTGAGGCAAAGAAGAGTTGTGTTGTGCTTTCTTATAGGTAAACTTTCAAAAAGGTGTAAAGAATATCAGTGGATTCTTGAGCACAAGGAAGTAACACATTTTAAGATAAGGCAGTGTTTTGCCTTGAAGATGCTTCGAGAAGGGAGGCATAAGAACAAGGAGCTTTACGAGATGCTCATTTGCAGGTTTCATTTGTTCTTGTCCCTCCCTTCTCGAAGCATCTTCAAGGTAAAATGCTGCCTTATCTTAAAATGTGTTACCTCCTTGTGCTAAAAAATCCACTAATAATCTGTAGACCTTTTTGAAAGTCTAACTATCAGAGAGCACAATTCAACTCTTCTTTGCCTCATCTTCTCCCTAAACATATCCTCCAAGCCATTATTCAACTTTGAAATGCTTTCTAACTCCTTTAGAATTAAAATATATTGGGACCAACAACGTACAATAGGCTCACCTCTTTCTTTGTTTACCAAACCAGCTGGTTTTCCAGTTCCTTTAGACACAACTCCAATTTTTCCAGCAAGTCACAAAAAAACACGATGCACGCCTTTAATCTCAAATCTTTCACTTCCTACTTCATCTTGCATCAAGGAAGGGAAACTGACCGGACTGTCCAATGTTTCTTGATGCCTTATTGTACACTTTACCGGATGCATGAACTTAATAAACTCACACATATCACTCTCTAATAATTGTATAAACTCAGCTGATTGCACAATCAATTCTAAAGCATGTGATAACCTTGTTTCCAACTCACGAACAAAAGGGAAACATCATGCAGTCTTAACACACACTTAACATCATGGACATACCCCTTCATCATTGCAGCTAAACTACTCCCACAAAATATATACAAAGCATCATCAACACCCTGTACCCATCTTTGAATCTTACAAAACTCGAACAATATAGGAGCAAACTGCCTATATACGAAATTTGAATTGCATCTTAACTCCTTCAGAGCTAAAAAAAATAATGACCAATAAAGTAAAATAGGTTCACGTCTTCATTTCTTATGAAACCCAACTCGCTTTCCTATTTCATTAGACACAACTCTAATTTGTCCAAGTTACAAAATACATGATGCATACCTTCAATCTATCTTTTTTTCTTTTGTAATTGTGTGTCTCAAATATTTTCCTTCCAGCTTCACTCTCACCTTGCTTCAATGAAAGGAAAATAATCATAAAACCTAATGCTTCTGGAGGGAATACTGCACACTTTATGGGATGTATAAACTTGATAAACCCATGTACATCACAACCTCATATATAACTCTATAAACTGAACTAATCACACACTCAATTAAACTTGTTTCCAACTCGCAAACAATGAAAAATATCCTGTAATATTACCACATCCCTAACATCATACCAATCCATCATAGCTTCTAAAATACTCCTAAATAATATATAAAAAGAATCATGAACACCAGCAACCCCTCTCACAAGTTTACAGAACTCTAACAATATAGGCGCAAACTCCCTATATACGATTATGGGGTGGGGAAACATGCATTACATGAATCTATAAATTTAAAAATGCATCTATAAGAAACTTGTTTGCTAAATATAGAAGGAAGCATATAAATATTTACCTGAGCTGCACAAATAGAGGTGTGAATAAATACTAGGAAATATGCATTAGATCTACTAATATCATCATTTAGGGTCATTGTGAGAAGCATGGTAAGAATCTTCGTCATACAAGAGATATTAGAATTAATCATTCGGTAATCATTGTAGTTGCATAGTCATGAATAAACGAGTTTAATTCATTTATCAGCTTTCACATGTGAGGATGCTGCGTGCTTTACAGTTTCCCAAAGAGTTACAGGGTGTCGCCATTTTGGATATCACGCTCAGATATCATTTGGGACAAATGAAGTTGTTTCCCACTGTAGTGTAATTGTTTCTCCATAGATGATACCCTAAAGGTCTATTGGATTGGTCGGATTTCAGTGATTCATTGGATTTTTTTATTAACTGAGGCAATTGAGTTGAGGAATTAGCTTGAAGGACTAGAGTTTCTCTGCCATAAACATACAAACAAAGAACTGAATAGAGCTGACAGATAAAGAGAGATGGTTTCATCTTTTCAGACCCTCATGGCAGTGGCATAATCATCGAACTTGTGTTTGATGTTGTAATATGGTGTAACTGATACACCAGTGGAAGTTGTGAGTAGAAAGAGTTGTTTGAATTTGATATTTGATGTGCTTAAAGCAATGATATATGAGGAGTCCCAAGTTAGGGAATCACAACATTATTTTGTTAATCTAGTGAAATTTGTCGCCTTCCCTCCCCCACCCTCCCTAAATTGCCTATTAAGTCATCCATCGTGTCCCTCCTTCCCTCTAGCACCATGCGTGCAAATCAAATTAAAAATACTCCTCCTCATGAGTTGAGTAGAAAAATACAATGATAAAAAATATCTAAGGCCTTTTATAAATGTCATCGTATAATTGGATTCAAATGTAATTGTCACGTGGTAATCATGTGACAGGGGGTGCTCAATAACATTTGTGGCCTAAAGCAAAACTTTATAAGAGGCCTTACTTTTATTTGAAAAAAAAAATCTCATGTTTATTCTTATGTAAAGTCTTTTTTTCTAGTTTTTTAAGCTAAAAGTTAGTAATCGTCATTTTTCTTAATATAACTATTTCTCTAATAATTCTTTTACTATTCAAAATATAGTCAATCCATTAAATCTTTCTCAAACCATCACCTAAAGATCTCCTTTTTAGATTGTATTCAAATTAATTTCTCTTTTTTATTTTAATTTTGTGCAATTATATTCATATATTTTCTAGTTAATGCATTTGAATTCTAGTCAAAGCCACTTAAAGTTGCCCTAATATAGCCATTAAAATCTCTACCTGTGAAAATCTTCTTGGTATTCGGTATACCTCTCACTACCTAGTCTAAATCATCCCAAAAAAACTTTTTGGCTTCCTTATCTATGCCCACTTGATGCACATAAGTACTAATGACATTCAAATTTATCCTACCAATGACTAGCTTAATCATCATCATCCTATAATTGATCCTCCTAACCTCCACCACTCATTCCCTAAGGTCCTCGTCTACTATAACACCTACTTTATTTCTATCCCTCGAGCCTCTTGAGTACCATAACTTAAACTTGTCCACATCTCTCACCTTGGTACCTACCCATCTGGTCTCAACACAAGGTCTATGTACCTTCCACTTCAGATAATCTTCACCAACTCTATGGACTTTCCCATTAGTGACCTTGTGTTCCATGACCCTACTCTCAACATAGAAGAAACTTTAACCCCCTCACGCCTACTTCCCCTTGCTCCAGACCTCAATCGAAGACATGACCCTAGTTCACCATCATTCCCAAGATGTAAATGAAATATGAATCTAATAAACTATTGAATCAAGTGGAGAGTGTAGGGCCAACTAAAAATGCCAAGAATTGAAAAAAAGAAAAGCAAAAAATAATATAATGGATGAACAAAAGCAACCAGCTTTAGAAACCATAGGAATTATGCAATATATGGCGCTATAGATGGATCAAGAACCAAAGAGTCACATAGAGAAAAGTGAACAAGTGATAGAGATATATAATAATATATTAACATAATATGTTAGATCGAGTAAGATTTTGATAATTGACAAATAGGTGAATAGATGCGGGGAGCCGGTTACTGAAACATGTTCCTATCACAGAGAGTCTAACTGGGATTAGGAGAAGAGGTATCACGTGAAGAAAAAGGATAAAAGGCAGTGGATGAAGCATGTTTATGACAAAAGACTTGTTTGCATAAAGTTTACTTTCATAGTGAAAGTCTACAAGGAAAGCAAAGTCGTATAAAGAAGGAGAAGCTTGAATCTATAAATACAGTAAGGGTTTCACAAAGAAATTTACACACTTACATAGAGAGTTACAAGAAGAACATAATCAAATAAGTGAGAGATCATATTTGAGATAAATTGGATTGAAGATAAAAAAGCAATTGATATCGAGAAACAAGATTGCAGAATGCTAACTCTCATAGAAAATGTTCAACTTTGAATGATAGCAGGGACCAGTTGCTAGCCGCTATGACCAACTTAAAATTTGAATACATTGATCTTGAAAAAATAAACATTGGTCTAAAGGGGAAAACCAACTTCTACAAAGAAAAGGTTGACCAACTTGATTCTGTTAGAAAATGAGATATTTCTAGATGGTTTTTGTTTAATGGTTTTTTTAAAATATTATGTTTAGTATGTAAGGGAAAGGTAATCCTTGTATTATGGAATATGTTTTGTAAGAAAGTCAATAGTGGTTGGATATGTATGGTCCTCTACTTACTTTGGAAAAGGTTATGTAGATATATGTGTGTATGCTTTTTGAAATCTTAATATGAATGAAAAGAACTGTTGTTGAACTAAGTCCTTTCTTCTTTCTAGTTTATAATACTAACACTAGTATCAAGAGCCCTTTTTCTTGAGGGATCTGTGAAGGCAAGAAGGCTAAGGTTTTTTCTCCAGTTCTTCTAAGGTGAGAGCTGAGCAGCAGTAACATGGCATCCAACGGCTTCTTGGGTGTAGGCCCTCCTATGTTTACAGGAGAAAATTATCACATATGTGTGATAAATATGAAGGCTTATCTCAAAGCTCTTATCTCAAACAGTAGTTGAAATGGCTATATGTTTTTTGCTGGAAAAGAAACTGCCACAAAGCTTTTGGGTAGAAGTTATTCATACTTGACTGTATTTGTTAAATAGGCTGCCAATAAAAGTTGTGGATGAAAAGACTCCTATTGAGGCATGGAGTGGAATACAACCATCTGCCAAGCATCTAAAAGTTTTTGGTTCGATATGTTATTCTCATGTTCCTTCTGTCAAAAGAAGCAAACTTGAACCAAAAGGTGAATTGGGGATATTTATTGGTTATTCATCACAAGCCAAGGGTTATAGAGTTTTCAACTTGAAAACAAAAAGTATTTCAATCCGAAGAGATGTAGTTGTGGATGATCATTCTTATTGGAACTGAGATAAGGAGAAAATTGAGAAAGATAATGCAGTTTTTCAGAACTTGAGTCCGCTTCCTGAAATCCAATCATTTGGGTCTGAAACTCTGGAAGAAGACGAAGAATCAGACAGGAAATCCTCACTTGATTCACCAATTTGGAAGACAAGGTCCCTCTCCGAGATATAAGAAAGATGTAATGTTGCAATTTCGGTACCAAATAGCTATCAAGAAGCATCAAGACATGAAGTTTGGATTTAAGCTATAAAGGAGGAGATTGGTATGATAGAAAAGAATGATACTTGGAAGTTAGTTGATAAACTAAAAAACAGAAATGTGATCGGGGTGAAGTGGGTTTACATAACAAAATTTAATCCAGATAGCTCAGTTTATAAATACAAAGCAAGGCTTGTTGTGAAAGGTTATGCACAAGTTGTAGGTATGGATTATGGAGACACTTTTGTACCTATTGCACGACATGATACAATAAGGTTGTTATTTGCTTTGGCAGCTCAATCAAATTGGAAGCTGTGTCATTTGGATGTGAAATCGGCATTCTTAAATGGACTATTGCGGGGAGGAGATCTATGTTGATCAAACCAGAATGCTTTCAAGTTGCAGGAATGGAGGATAAAGTCTACCGACTTCATAAGGCATTGTATGGAATTAAAGCTAGGCTCCTCGAGCATGGTACAGTGAGATTGATGATCATCTCATTCATTGTGACTTCAAGAGAAGTGAAAATGAAGCCACTTTTATATGGTAGAAAAAGGCTAAAGGAGGAGATGTGTTTGTGGTGTCACTCTATGTTGATGATCTTCTGGTAACATGAAGCAATGAAGCTATGGTGAATCAGTTCATGCAAGAAATGGAGACCAAGTTTGAAATGTCAGATTTGGGTGAAATGAGTTACTTTCTGGGAATGGAGATTCATCAAGCTACTGATGGAATCTTCATTTCACAGAGAAAATATGCATGGGATATTCTTAAAAGGTTCAAGATGGAGAGGTGCAAGCCTGTACCGACCCCACTGATTCACAATGAAAAGATTTCAAAGTTTGAAGGTGGAGACAGGACCGATCCAACAGTTTATAGAAGTTTGATTGGTAGTTTGTTGTATTTGACAGCAACAAGACCCGATCTCATGTTCGCGGCAAGTCTACTATTGAGGTTTATGCAAGCTCCAAGTCAAGTTCTTCTTGGTGTTGCTAAACGGACGTTGATATATATCAAAGGAACTGTTGATTATGGTATTTGGTTTAAAAGGAAAGAGCAAGGGCAACAGATGGGTTATTCATATAGTGATTGGGCAAGAACCATTGATGATATGGAAAGCACTTCTGGATATGCTTTTACACTTGGTTCAGGCATGTTCTCATGGAATTCAAAGAAGCAAGAGGTGGTAGCTCAATCTTCTGCAGAAGCAGAATACATCGCCGCTGCTGGTGCAACTAATCAGGCTTTATGGTTAAGAAAGATTCTACATGATCTGGAGCAAAATGACATTGAAGCTACCGTCATTAAGGTTGAAAGCAAGTCAGCAATATCTATGGCCAAGAATCCAGTGCAACGTGGTCGTAGCAACCATATAAATGTGAAGTTTCAAGCTATCAGGCAAGCAGAGGAGGATGGCAAAGTTGAACTTGTTCATTGCAGCTTAGATCAGCAGATTGCAGACATCATGACCAAGGTTCTTTCTAAGGGGAAATTTGAAGTTCTAAGGGCTAAGTTGGGAGTGTCAAAGAAAAATCTCAAGGAGGAGTGTTAGAAAATGAGATATTTTTTGATGGTTTTTGTTTAATGGTTCTTTTTAAATATTATGTTTAGTATGTAAAGGAAAGGTAGTCCTTGTTTTATGGAATAGGTTTGTAAGAAAGTCAATAGTGGTTGGATATGTATGGTCCTCTATTTACTTTGGAAAAGCTTATGTAGATATATGTGTGTATGTTTTTTGAAATCTTAATATGAATGAAAAGAAATGTTGTTGAACTAAGTCCTTTCTTCTTTCTAGTTTCTAATACTAACAGATTCTTGTAACTTATCTCTTAAAACTGAAATCTTGAAATTAAGTGTCATTGGAAAAGGGAAGGGCAAGATTATTGATGACCTTATCAGATGTGAACAGGATCTTAAGAGACTTAAAACTGAATTGTTCTCAGAAAAAGAAAAATCTATAAGAATTAATCAGGAACTGGCTAGTACTAAATATGAGCTTGAGAGAGAAAATAAATGGACTCGGTCATTCATGATTATGACTCAACCGAGTAACAACACACATAGGGAAACACTGTAATTAATCACTCTAGGGTTGCATGTCTAAAATCCAGAGCTAACATAAATAAAAACATCAAAGCTATCATAACAGAAAAAAACAAAAATGAATCACATCGAAGGAACAAGAATTTTTAAAAAAAACTGGAAATACTTTAACAAAAATGGATGAAAAGAGATCTCTTTCATCCTTCTGATCTAAGGAAAGGACCCAAGCTAATCTGGGCTCCTAAATCTAACCCTTGAAATTTGCTAAAAAAAGTGAGAGGAAGCAAGAAATACCGGTACATGGATAGTGCTTACTCAAGCCATATAACTGGAAACAAATTAAAATTCCTCTCCCTTGAATAAGAGAAGGGTGGAATGATTGCATTTGGTGGTGGAAACAAAGGCAAAATCAAAGGCATTGGCGGGATAGGTAAATCTGATAAACATGCAATTGAAAAGGTATACCATGTTGAAGGACTGAACCACAATCTACTCAGCATATCACAACTCTATGATAAAGGACAAGGTAACCCTCTACTCTACATGTGTTGAAGTGATAAACCTGAAAATTGAGGAAGTGTACATTTTTTATATTGCAAAAGTACCAGCCGAAGATCGTGCATGACTAAGATCCTGTTTGGATTGGCCAAAAAATAGCTTTTAAGTCAAAAAATAAGAAGTATGGAGAGTCCTACTTTAGATTTTAAACCTTTTAAAGTCATTTCAAACTTATTTAAGTTATATTTAACTTTTCCAAACACTCTCAAAACCTAATAATGACTTAAAAGTAGGTTTGACCAACTTTTAAGTCAAATTCAAACGGGCTCTAAGTGTGATGCACAATGATCCTCTACTATGGCACAAGGACTGGGACATGCCATTCATGTTCAGCTAAACGAACTCATCTCCAAGGACTTGGTGATAGGACTCCCTAAAACTGAGTTCAAGGAAGACAAGGTTTGTGAAGCATGTGCCCAAGGTAACCAAGTAAATACATCTTTTAAATCCAAACAGATCATCAGCCACTACAAGAAACAGGATTTATTGTGGCAACATTTAGTGGCGATCTTATTTGTTGCAACAAAAGCTACATATTCAGCAACGACAAATGAAGATAAACCTTTAGTGGCGAGTTATGTTAAGTTGCCGCTAATAGACGTTGCTAATTCTCAATTATTAATTCCCGCTAACATGAAAATTTTTGCTCAATATTTTTCAGTGGCAACCTGTAAATTGTCGCATCTAAATGTCCTTTGTGGTGATATTGTCGCTCCTAATAGTCAATTTAATTTAAACATAAAATTTAAAAGAAAACAAAAGAAAATATCTCATAAAAGAAGTATACACACAACTCTTATACAACCACTCTTCTTCTCAAAGTTTCTCGGTTTTCTCACCCTTCGCTCAACTTCTCATAGAAATTCTTCAAATTTTCAATCTCAAATTTGTTAAATCGCTACTCATATCACCAACCCTAATCAAGTATGGGCTCAATTTCCTTTTAGATTGTATTTTTTTGTCAGATTTTACCTCTTTTTCTTTCACCCATTCATAAATATGTAGAAGTTAGAAGCGGTTTGAAGGTTTAAGGCAAAAGATTCTCGAAAATCTATAGATATCAGAAGTTGTTTGAAGGTTTTAAGAAGAAAGGTTGGAAGTTTGATAATCACTGCGAGCTTTTGATGTTTTCGATGTTTTGAAGTTGTTCAAAGGCTTGTAAGGTACCACACATGTTTTATCCTATGCTTGTTTTCCGTATTTTATCGATTCTCGATTTCCACTGTGTGCTCATATTAATGTAGAGAAAAATACTTTTTTATGTTAGATTTACTTGAATTTTTTGTATTGAAAATGTATTCTATTGAATTTGAAGTATTTAGTTATAAGAAATTTATTGAAAAAATTAATTTTTTGAACATGTACATTTGTTCTTCTAATATGGACATGATTGTCAATTGTTGTATCACCATGTACTATAGAAGTTCTGCTCATATTTTTCAAGAAGAAGAAGAATATCCTACTCTTTTTCTCTATCCATCTTGTTGATTGACACCAAATAGTACTTGTAGTATGCGAAAAATTTCTCGGAGATAGGAAATGTACCAATTAACATTAACATGACACTAGTATCCAAAGGCTAGAACATCACTATGTATGTACTTGAGAAGTCACATTAACAACTTATCTAATGCTAAAGTGTGAGAAGAAACAATGGAAGAATACAATTGGGAAATGTAGAGAACTCTACAAATTTGTTCCCCAAATGTTATTTCACATTGTTGCATTAATAATTGATTTTCCAGCCTCTTTCTTCATTTTCATTGATTTTTCACTCTCTTGAAACTACACGAACACTTGTTGCATATAGTAGATCATGAAAGGTGTTGGATAAGAGCAGGAAGAATAGGGAGAACAAGTATTTTTTTTCTTTTTTTTGACTAAGATCTTCTGATAAGATAGAAGCTGAGGAAAACGAGTACCATATCGAAGAAAAACTAATGCAATATAGAAGGGCCAGTATTGGTTACAAGAGACGGTTAGTAAAACGCAAACAATACTATAAAAAATTTCTCAGTACAAGCAACCATCTGAAAAGAAGAGGTTTGTTTTCTCCAGTATGCTGATTGCAGCTCCAAACAAAGGACTTTGGCAGATTAGAGGGAGACTAGGTTGTTTACATACGGAAAGCATCGATAATGAATGCAAGCTTCACTGCTCAGCAATTTTGTTGCACAGGAATTGAAATCGTATGGAACGTTCTTTATGCACAATCCGCCTCCATTATATCACTCTCAACATGTAAAATTGATTAGCTCCTTCCTACATCCCCGACAATTTTACTCTCTGTTTCTCTGACCACATTCTGATTTGGCTTTTCATTTGCATTGTATTTGAGTGGGCATTAACCAAAATGTTTAACCTTATTATATTACCAGTTACATCAACCTTACAAAGCTTTCCACTAAAAGCCCCCAAGAAGCCATGAGTGTCGTTGCCTTGAAGGAGCGGTGACCTCTCCTTTGGTTAGATCAAAATCAAGAATATTACCAGTTGTCATCCAGTAAATAATGCCATTCACATGGACCCCTGATTTTGGCAATACTTTCTAGCTCCAATATAATTTTGTACTCTGCTATAAAGTTGAGCAACGGTGGTTCAAATAAGAGCACAATTGTTGGATTTGATCCATGATTAGCATTTGATTTTTGTTCTTAGATTACATGAACTGACATTCATTCTCTGTACTAACTCTAACTTGTTAGTATTGTGGTTCTTAGAATAGAAACTAATTCATGACACCTATAGCTTTAACTTTATAATTTGACTCAGTGTTTTAAGTGGAATCAGTGGTTTACATTTCTATCAATGAAACAACAGTTCAGTAAAATGTCCCACCATTTTTATTTGATTGATATAATACTTTGCTTTATGACTTGATATTTTCTTTGGCAGGTAGATATAATCATTTTTAATTTCTGATTCTGATACTTCTCCTATTTTATCTAATGTTGCAGAAAATGAAAGGAACTGGCAGAGGACGAGGACAAGGTAAAAGTGGAAGAGATGGTGTAGGAAGTGGATGTGGTAATTTTTTAGAACACAAAAGTTTATGAACTACGTCTCAACCACAAATATAACCAATAAGAGTTGTTGAAATATCATTAGAGACTGGACAATAACCTAACCCAATTCAAGGACGTCTATAGGCAGAACAAATATCAAGTGCCCCTCTCCAAAGAACATCTCCCCAGATATGATCATCAAGAAATCTAGAAGAAAGTATGCAACCCTCCCTAGAGGTTGAAACTGGTATAGGTTAGTTCACGTCCCTCCCTTGTAGGAAACGATTGATTAATGCTTTGCTGGTTTATTCATCTTGACATTTTGGAATATTAGAAAGATTTTGCACCCTCTATTTATTGAAACTTTTTGCATTTGTTAGAGGAAATCTGTTGGGTTTTTCTTTGATAGCTGTTATCATCATTATAATTTGATCAACAAGAATTGCTTTTGATAGCAACAACTATGATAGCAGTGAAAACTTTGTTTGCTGCCATCACTGCCTTGTTCACTTGATCATCTACCCTATGTATGATAATTGCATTCTATGCTTCCTTTCTACCAACCTGCATAAAAAAAGCCAGATCATGACAAGTTAATGTTTGAGCAGTTGCATATGTTTCAATATAAGTAGATATACTTAATTGCAAGGTGCAGTCTGAGGGTATTAAATGAGAAATCAACGACTATATGAATTATATGAATCTTCACTGAACATGTTGGACTAAAAATAAATTTTACCTGAACGGCTCGAAGAACTACATTAGTAAGTGGGGGAAATGGAGTATTGAGATTGCCAGAGGCCCCATTTACCGCACCTTATGTCACCATTTCTAAATTTATAAATTTCGTAACCTTTTTATTACCTTTATGCCATGACCTTCCATAGCAGTGCTTGTTGGCAAAGTGATAGCAAACATAGAGGCTAGTGTGTCTTCAACAACGAAAAGTATGCGTCAATAGGTGCAAGTTGATATGAACCGAAAGTTGCAAGAAGAACGTGAACAAATGACTGCCGATTTAAAAAGGAATATGGAAGAAGATTTGCAAAAACAATTGGAAGGGAACATGAACACATGAAAGGTGAAGTAGACAAGATGTTCCAAGAACAAATGGCCGCTGTCATGACTAGAATTCAACAGGTACTTTATCTTTTTCCTTCCTAACAATTCTATTCAGTTCTTTGAAAGTTTAGAGTTGTTGGTGCATCAGTTGATATTGGTGGTGCCATAATTACGTAGTGTCATTTGTGTTATTGAGCCAGTCCATTTGAGAATTGATGTAGATTTGGATTAATTTCAATGTCTTCTCTGGAATTGAGTTGTTATGTGATGATTGCTTTGCCGCATAAAGATCAAAACTAATTTCATTAGCATTAGGATATATATTGTGGGGAGCAACTTGTTTTATTCTTTTGTCAAGCTGCTGAGTTGCATAAGCTCGAAAAATAAAATGGAAATTGGGTGTTGCAAGGATGTAGTGAAAATTATAGCAAAACATAAGGATACTTTTGGTTAAAAAACTCTTAGATCCTTCCCAATTCTCTGTTATGTTGTGAGGATCAGAGAAAATTGCTTCTTCCTAAGCATGTAATGCAATGTAAGCATTCTTAGCCTAAAATTCTCAAAAGAAAGTGATGGATTGATGGCAATAATATATCACCACCAACAAACACAAAAGACTAATTACATGTAGAAGCAAACAAAATCCCCTGAAGCTGGCAATCTCATTGTACAACTTTTGTATCAAATGCCTATAGCTACGAGTTCCCTTTGTACATTTCAATTGATTCAATCTTTTTGGAGATGAATTATGCAAATAGGACACAAATATTTTTTCCATACGTTTTATGAGAAGGTCCCTAAAGAGAATAGATGCTATATTGTCACTGATTCCAGTGCATGAGGGAGGCAACAATGACATTTAATTTCTATACCACATCCAAATCGTCCAAATTTGTTTGTCTTTGCATCTATGGGTAATTTATTATAATATAGAGCCCTTCAAGTGATGACTACTTGCTTGTTAGGGACCATTTTAGCCAAACTTTTAGGTTTTTTCAGTTGCATCCTTCTTAACTCTTATTTGGTCCCATATTGATGCTATTGAGGAAGTACCATTGTTAACGTTTTACTAAGTTTTCTTCAATAGCCCCCGGAAAAGTGTACTCTAATGTGCTCTATATCACCCCTTTTATTATGAGAATTAGAGATTGATTGTGTGTTTTTCTAATTACAGGGACAAGTTTATTAAACAAGGGGCCAATCAAGAAGAAGGTTGAAGGCGTACACTGGAAGTTTTTGCTTTTTGACCATAAATATATATACAATGGAAGTATTTTTGGTTTTGGTTATATATATATATATATAACAACTGAAGTACTACTATGCAGTTGAATTTTTGGTATTTATAATATTTGACTTAAGAATGCTTTTGTATTAATTTTGTGAAATACTTTTAGATGTTTTTAATAGCTATATATTAATTTTAGAGAATTTGATTTATAGTTGTTATAGTTACTATTGTTAATTAGTGCTAATATTGTTCTTTAGAAATGAAATGAATGTTGCAAGAAAAGTTATAGTAGTTGTGGGGACGTATGTTGCTACTAAAAATTATCTTTTGCAACAAGAAAAAAAGGTTGCCACAGATAGTTGATTGATTTTTGTGACGAAAAGGTTCGCTACTAATTGATAATGTGTAGCAGCGAGTCAGAAGTTGATGCTGATAGTTAATAATTTTTTGTAGCAGCAAAGATCGCTGCTAAATATCAATCTTTAGTGGCGACAAGAAGTCATCACAGATAAATCATAAGCTTTTGTGGCAGCAATGTTGCCACTAAAAGTCTTATTTTTGTGGCGACTAGGCCAATATGTGTATTGTATTTTGTTTTTTTGTGGCATACTTGTTTACATATTGTGACGCTAAATGTCGCCACAATTTTTCTTTATTGTGGCGACTTTCATTTGTCGTCACAAATAACCTTTAGTTATGGAAGTACTACCAACGGAGCAGTAGTCGCTGCTATAAATCATTTGTGGCGACTTTTGGGTTTTTTGTAGCGACATTCGTCGCCACAATAGATCCTGTTTCTTGTAGTGAGCTCAACTCCTTGAAACGGGTAAAAAGTAGAGGAGGCAAGAGATATGTGTTTGTACTAGTTGACTCCACAAGGTTTACTTGGATAGTTCTTGCTTCTAAAGAAGATGCATTTGAGGCATTCTACACTTAAGTGAGAAAATTGGAAAAGAAACTTGATAAACAACTAGCTACTATTAGATCTGACCATTGAATTGAATTTGAAAATAAATTTTTTGTACAATATTGTTCCTCTCATGGTGTTGATCATAATGTTTCTACTCCTCGAACCCCTCAACGAAATGGAGCGATTGAAAGGAAAAATAGAACTCTGAAAGAGATGTCTAGGACTATTATGGTAGCTTGCTACATAATCAAGCCTATTTTAGAAAAAAATCTCTATGAATTACTCAAAGGAAAAATACATAACATGTCTCACCTAATAGCCTTTCAATGCAAGTGCTATATCCAAATAATAGAAAAAACTTGTTAGAAAACTTCGATGCTAGAAGTGATGAGAAAAACTTTCTAGGATATTCTTCAGATATTTCAGCTTATAGGGTGTTAAACAAAAAATATATGTGTGTTGAAGAAAGTGTGCATGTAGTCTTTGACAAGAGCAATGTTATGGCTAACGAAAGTTTGCAGGATGATGATGAACTGCCAAGGACTTCTGAATTAATTGTGTAGGACCAGGTGAAAGAAATAGGTTTCACCCTTGTAGGAAAGGATGATACAACATCCACTCTTGTGACAATGGTAACATCTCAAATAAGGCACACTTAACTGATCTGTAACACCCGAGAAGTTGGAAAGTTGAGATGGAAAGGAGAAGTGCAGAATTGGTTGTTGGTGCACATTTGTACGAGGCTAACTATAGGTCGTATAAGGTCCTACAATCCGTAGGAGGATAGTCAAGAAAAGGGGTCCTGGAATGTTGAAATTTTCAAGTCTCTAAAAGGTTCACATGGACTAACAGGACAGTCCATAGGAGCATATACGGGCCATAGAAGGTGGTCCGTAGGAGAGGTTCAAACTTGGTGAAATTTTGGATGCCTTGGGTACTACGAGAGGGCTTTCGGCCCATGGAAATGTCGACGGACCATAGGAAGTGGCACATGGTCTGTGACCTTGATTTTTTGGTCTTAAGTAAAGCCACATATGATTGACCAGGACAGTTCATAGGGTTTTGTATGACTCGTACATGGTCTCGTAGGGTTCCTTGGAAGCTTTTAACTCAAGGTCATATTGGTCTTTTTCTACCCTTTTAATGCCTAAACTATGTCATTTCTAGCATATATCTAGGTCCTATAACTAATTTTAATCTTCAAAAACTACCCATTCTCACTCATTCGCTCAAAACCCCAAAATCTCTCAAGGTTTCTTCTCCAAATTTTATCCCAAGATTCAAGAGGATTTCTAGTGTTCTTCAATTTCCAAAGGTTGTGGAATATTCAAAATCTAGGGTTCTCAAAGGTATGTGGAATATTCATAAAGGGGTCCTTTTTCATCCATTGAGTCCCAAGATTTCTCTATTTCTTTTCTATGATTCCAACCCAAATTCTAGGGTTTTGCATAATTTCTCATGTGTTCAATTGTTTATGACTAATTTCTTTATATTTGATCTTCTTATGCATTATTTGATCATAATCACATGTTTTCCTTGATTTTAATATGAACTCATACTATATATCTACTTTATGATTATGAACTATGTTTTGAGATTATGCATGCATACATCCTGAATTGAGGAATTTTAGGAATTAAGGATGCTTTAGATAAAGTACCAATATGTTTTATGAAAAGTTCATTCCAATTCAAGTATTCTCATTTTGAAAATATGATCATGATTTTGATGCTTAAGATAAGTGCCTTTATGAATATGTTATGAAATCATGATTTTGAAAGGATTTATTCTATGATATAAAGTTTATGATTGGATTTGTATTACTAGATTCTTACCTTTCCAAATATCATGATCATGATATGATTACATACCTTTCCATTGGGAGTTTACTTAGAACCGAGTGAACTTTGGGATGGAGGCTCACCCATTAGTAAATGTGGAGTTCTTTAGTAGCAATCCCCTTGTCCCATAACTATGTGCCCCGTAGGACTTTGACTTAGAAAGATATTAGCTAGTGGATCCACTTAAGCTTAAGAACATGGTCCTTACCTTGTCAAGTAGGACACTCTCATTTCGGTGTGGGAGTAGTACGTCGGACTCCATATTATAGCTCACATGGTTTATGTGGGTTAATGGTCAACATCCCACAAAAGTTTATGGTTTTCTCAAAGAGTTTATGAGTTCCTCAAAAAACTATGATTTAAGTTTATGTTATGATTTTCAATTATTGCATTGACCTTTTCCCATGATTTATGAATTTAGCTTATCAAGATTGAACATGCTTTACTTGGTCATGCATTATAATGTTTTCAAGACTTATCATTCTTCATATTTATGTTGATGCATTTTCCCCATATTCAGTACATTCCAAGTACTCACACATATATATCTTGTGTGCCTATATTGCTACATAATATAGTGTCTGGCATTCCTCCATTCGGTCGTGGCTAGTGGATTGATTCAACTTTACATAGCTTGTGGTGAATCCTCATGGTTCAAGGGCATGATTACACACTATGAGTTCCTTGTCTATTTTAGTCTTTTCAATTTTCAGACTTATTTCTTGAGCTAGGGCTTGTCTTAGTCACACCTATGATAGTAGAGGCTTGTTGTCAGACCTAGTATGATTCAGCATTTACAGTCTTGTACTTAGATTGTCTTATGTTGAGATGTTAGGTTGGAGACTTATCTTTCTACTTTGTGATTTATTTCTGCTATTTTGTACTTATAGTGTCCTGATTATGTCAAATGGCTTGTTTAGAGTCTCTCGGGATACTATTTGTCATGTCACAACTAGGAGTAGTTTGGATTGTGGCATCATCAAATGGTGGAAATTGAAACAATGCATCAATATAACAAGAGAACCAAATAGTATAATCACAAGACTTAGTCCTCAAAGGATACCAGTATCAAGGATCACATCCAATTGACAACATTCTCACATACCTGGATCCGGAATAACCACTAGATCAAGACTAAAAATTCTATGTACATTCAATGTTTATCTATCTATGTTTGAACCTAAGAAAATTAATGAAGCTTTGGAAGATGCGGATTAGATCATTGCCATGGAAGAAGAACTTAATGAGTTTGAAAGAAGAAAAGTGTAGCACCTGGTACCATGACCAAAGAACAGGATTACCATTGGAACAAAGTGGGTCTTCAAAAATTAGCTAGATTAAAACGGAACTATCACAAGGAAAAAAGAAAGGTTGATGGTCCAAGAATACAATCAGGAAGAGGGCATATACTATGATGAAACAATCACGCCAGTGGCTAGATTTGAGGCAATCAGACTCCTTATAGCATTTGCTACTTATATGAAGTTCACACTTTATCAAATGGATGTGAAGAGTGTAATTCTTCATGGACTACTCAAAGAAGAAGTGGTGAAAGCATTGACTATCCTGACCATGTTTTCAAACTTCATACAGCCCTCTATAGACTTAAACAAGCAACCAGAGCATTGTATGAAAGTTTATCAAAGTTTCTTCACATCTATGGATATGCAAGAGGAAAAATTGACAACACCTTATTCCTCAAAAACAAAGGAAAGGACTTGCTAATTGTAAGGTTTACGTAGATGACATCATATTTGGAGCCACTAGCAAAGCACTCGCAAAGGAATTTGCTTCTCTGAGCAATGAATTTAAAATGATCATGATGGGGGGAACTCAATTTCTTCGTTGGGTTTCAAATAATAAAATCCTTCAGAGACACTGATCCATCGGCAGAACATAAAGGAATTACTTAAAAGATTCAAATAGAAGATGCAAATGTGATCGACACTCCGATTTCTACAGCCACGAAGTTAGGTCCAGAGGGAACATGTACACCGGTGAAGATAAAACTGTATATGGGGGTGATTGGATCTGTCATATATCTCACAACTTGCCGACCTGATATTGTATTCAAGATGGGTCTATGATCTGGATTCCAAGCTAGTTCTAAGCAACACCACCTGAAGGCTATCAAAAGAATCCTATGGTACTTAAAATAAACCATGGACCTCGGCTTGTGGTATCCAAAAGGAAGTACCTTTGAACTTGTAGGATATATTGATGTTGACTATGCAGGTTACTTGATGGATTAAAAGAGTACTACAAGAATAGCACACTTCTTAGGTTCATGTCTGATCTCTTGGGAAACAAAGGAGCAAAATTCACTGGCCTTGTCTACTGTTGTGGCTAAATATGTAGTAGATCCCTCATGTTGTGCTCAACTACTATGGATTAAAAACCAACTCAAGGATTTCTTGCTTAACATTGAGTGTGTTCCAAACATTGGTGACAGTAAAAGTGTGATCAATATAACCAAAAAACCAGTTCTATAAAAGAGGACAAAGCACATTGTTATTAAACATCACTTGAGATAATGTGGAAAAGAGACTGGTCTCTATAAATTTTTGGATCACTAAAAAGAAAATTTTTGATATCTTCACCAAGGCACTGGCAAGGGAATACTTTGAAAGGAACAAGTTGGAACTAGGGATGATATAGATCACATATCCTCAGTGACTAGTTGACGAACACTGTACATAAAGAATAAATTTTAATATTCAATCTTTTACATTCGGTTGTGTGTCCCTATGGTGGTTTAAATTCTAAGATATTCATAAACTATAACATAGCTTTTTTTCATTTGTCATCGGTGAATGGACTCACAAAATTGGGAACGAAAAGCTTAACGTGCTCAAAATTAAAGGTATATGCACTACTCTGGTTAAAAAGTTGAAAAATTGGAAAGGAAGTAGTTGAACATGTCCCTTCCACGTGTCCTACAAAAATAATAATCATATCTAGTATATAAACAAAATGGTCTCCATTATCTCCAAAAGGAAAAATAAAAGGGAAACATCTCATCAAGTCTGTCAATTGTGTTAAATCACACCGCTACCTAAAATAAAACTCTTCATATTAATGGAATCTCTAATTTGTAGCCAATTAAATTACCCCTACTTCAACACTCTTTATTTAAAACACCCTTCTCATCCACACTCTATAAACCCTCTCTTTTCAGAATCTCCAAACTAATGTTTTTCTCTCTCTTCTAAATGATGGATACCTCTTCTCCCTCTACCTCTACAACAAAACCCCAAACTTCACCCTCTCATCCATTACCTATACATGTTCCTCAGGAAATAACCCTTATACCCTTCAAGGAACAGGTTCATAGTTACTCTACGTTCTGTGATTTTTGTTTATGTTCTTGGTTTTTCTCATCTAGAATGTCTCCTTGTGGAGGTGGTTGTGGTTCGGGAGGAACCATACATGGGTGAATTAGGGGTTAATGAGAGAATTTTAGAGGATTCACCTCGTTAAAGGGGACAAACTAGGGACCTTACGACTGACACTTGTTCACCTTCTAGGATCATATTAGGTGCATCTAGTGAGGAGGAACTAGGGTTGCTATCCAAGGTCATCATGACAGGCGTTCTATTTGCTAGTACCAAGTCGATAGAACAGGTGGGGGACTCGGTCATTGAAGTTGAAAATAATTTCCCCATTGCAAATCTTGTCCCCAAACACCTTAGTTCTCACCTGCGCAAGGCATTGGGATGACCTTAGTGGTTCCAACAGATAAACCTATAGGTGACTGACCTACTCAACTTTTGGTGTCTATCCCTATCCATAAGTGTAACACCTCGGAAGTGCCTAACTCAGATAAATTCAAAAATCAGCTGACGTCTATAGGTTCTTGGTATTTACGAACAATAATTATGGATCGTAAAAAGCTTCACGACTCAAGGAAACAATTTGTGGTTGATGCTTCAGAAATTAGGTAAAGTATATCAGTGATTATGACTAGGCTTATGAACCATACTTGGGTCTACAGGTCAAAGACTACCTTTGTGAAAGAACTTATGTAAGTTGGAATTTTCATTTCATCGGTACGAAAGAAATTACGGGTTGTGGTTTGTTGTAAGAGTCATGGATAGACTCATAGAAATAAGTCCAGTAACTCCATACTTCAGATTCTCGGGTTCCAAAGTACGAGTCAATACTACAACTCATATAAAGAACCATGAGTCGTAATTGAGTCTTGTATAATCAGATTTCAAAAATTGGTAATTTTAGTACATCTAGTTCAAGGATAGGATAGTACGAGTCGTACAAAGGACTATTAGTAATAGAATGGTTTTGTAGATCATTCTTCAGGGACGGGATGATTTCAATAGTTAGGATTGTATGATTTGACACTACAGGTTGTTGAAGATTTCATGGGTCGTAGAAGTGGTTCTTGGTTCAAAGTTCTGAATTTAGGAATTTCAATTGAGTTTTACGGATAGGCTTTTGCGGTTCGTAAATGGAATTATGGTCCCTAGATTATCTTGTTCTGCAATTTTTATTCATGTTTAATTGGGAATTTTCCACTATGTTAATTCATATACTCCATCATTTTAGGCTTATTTAGAAGGGTATAACTGATTCCTAAGACCCCTAACCTCCCAATTCACTCTCATTCTCCCAAAATCCAATTCTTCCTCTCTCTCAAGTCTTCATCCTCAAGCAATCTAGGGATCCAAGATCTCAAGTCTCCATTGAAGGATTTCACCTATGGTTTCTATCAAGGTATGTGGGAACTTCATCAATGGGTTCTCTTCACCCATTGAGTCCCGAAGAAACCTCAATTTCTCATTTTATGATCTTCTTAAAACCTAGGTTTTCATGATTTCTTATGGGGTCTTATTGAATTACGAATTCTTCTTCATGATTTTTTTTTTATGCATGAATTGATTATAGTTCAAGATTTTCAATGATATTTTTATAAACCCAAGATATGCAAGTATATTCATGACCCTACTTATGTTATTTTCACATGCAAGCTTCATATTATCAGATTTTTATGAATAAGGATGCTTTCAGATAAAGTATCATTCAGTATGTATGATTATAATGATCTAGATTATTTAAGATGATGTGTCTTTCAGATTATGTTATGTTATCGTGATTAAAGGTGCTACTCAAATTATCAGATTTTTCATGAATTATTCAGTATTATCATAATATTACTGTTTCTAGATTTATGCATGTTTTTTGTTGGGAGTATACTTAACAATGAGTGGACCTAGGGATGAAGTCTCACCTATTAGTTGAGGTATGAGACCTATACAATCAACCCCTTTCTCCCAGAACTACGTGCCCTTGTAGGATCTGTCTCAGGTAGACATTAGCTAATGGATCCACTTTAGCTTGGATTTCATGGTTCATACCTTGGCAAGTAGGACAGTCTCTTTTCAGTGTGGGAGCAGAATACTAAACTTCATAGTATAGCTCACATGTATGTCGGTTATCATATACATCCCACAAATAAGTATATTTTCAAACATCATGACCTTGTATTATAATTTTACTTGGTCATTGCATTAGCATATTTTATAGACTTATCATGTTATAATGACATATTTATGCATTTCCCCATACACAATACATTCTGAGTGCTGACAGCATACTTTTCTACCTATATTGTTTCATAGTATAGGTTCTAACGTATTCTATCCGGCTCGCAGTTAGTACAGGATCTTCTCATCCCCTCTCTATTATTGGTGAGTCCTCATGATTCTAGGACTTTCCTCTATGCTTTCATTCAGTACTTCCATTTGAGTTTTCAGATAATTCGAGTGAGTTAGGGACTTGTCCTAGAAACTCACTTATGAGTAGAGGCTTTTCAAACATTAGTTTTCCACGTATGTTGTCTTGTATCAGATTCTCTCTTATGATATGTTAGACTTGCTTATGTTCTTTAGTTTATTTAGTTATGTATGTTATCCAAGTTTCATGGTATGCCATGTGGTTATCTTGGGGTCTCTTATGGCTCTAGGAACCATTTCACGTTTAAGGAGTAGTCTTGGGTCATGACAGTATAACCTAATGTGTAAAAGGTCTATCGATGAAGGTATTTTTGCTCTATTAGCGAAAAAGCCAAAATCCAACAAGGGTAAGTGTGTTTCTCCACCCAACCCCATTAACATCACTAATGATATTGATGAGTTTGAAAGGAATATAAAAGGCAAGGGTATTGTTTTGTTCGCTCATCCACAGAAACATGTTAAGCAACCTGCTCGTTTTAAGGGTTTTTCCAAATCCAAGTTGGTTGATGAGCCCACTAATAGTGACAAAGATGATAGTGACTTTCCTTCCTCTAAGTCTCTTGGAGATACTGACGTTGATGAGGAGGGGATTTAGGGTGACATTAAGGCTGAGCATACATGCGAGAACTAAGAGGTTAGTCTCGATGCTTATACCACTAGGATTGTGATTTTTGGGCAATAAATTGTGCTTTGAGGTAGTGATTATTGATGTTAGGGGCCTGAGATGAGTGAACTCATAGTTATTTTGAGGGCACAGGGTTGGTCAAACGTTTTCCTTCAATGTGATATGAGACACAAAATGGGAAGAGAAAAAACTTGTCAATTCTATACTAATGTGTTATGTTCGTCTTCATTTATTTCTAGTGTGGTGAGAGATGTTTACTTTACTGTTAATCCTTATGGCATGCTGAAATCTTGGGTGTTCCAAACATTGGGTAGTGTCACTATGTGAAGCAAGATTCGCCTCCACTTGATGAATTGTCTTCAACCCTGGATATGTCACGAAGCTTTTCAAATATTCCCATGTTAGAGGCTCATACCAAAGCTGAGAAAGGTGTTATGCTTCCCTTGCAGAAACTACTATTTGATGTTATGCACAAAATGATGTTCCTAAGAAAGCACAAGTGTACTGAGGTGAATGGATCTCACCCTAATGGAGTTATTAATTTCTCAAATACCCCTAAATTTTCCCTAACTCATCTTGTGTCACGTATTGAATTTGTAAGCAGGATAAAACAAAGTATGTGCTTCGTTACGGGTTCTACTTGGGGTTTATTTTTGAACTCTTCAGGGTTTCTATCAAAATTTGGAAAAATTAATCCACCAAGGATGCTTTAGGGGTAGTGAACCAGGCAACTATACATGCTCTTCGGAGGAAAGGGTGGGGTAAATGCACTACTTCAAAGGTTGAGGGCATTACTTGTTACCAAAGATGGGGGAATTGCAGCACTTCGAGCCTCTCACGTGGATTCATGGATCATTTTTATGTCACCTATAGACTTGAACATACTGAATTTGTGGATGACAAGGTAGGATCAAGGCAGAGCTTGCCCACATTGAGGATATCCTTGAAATTGAGAGGTGGACTAATTCTGCTAATCTCAAGGGTCTTTTTGATCTTCTTAAGCATGATCTATCATCATCATCATCCCATTCTTCTTCTTCTCTGTCCTAATCAATCTTACCCTTCCCATTCCCCTTTTTAACCACAAGTGCTTGCTTTTACCTTTTCGTTTTGATTTCATTTGTGGTGTAAATGTTTCGATTAATGCTATTGTTGGGTTTTAGTTTCATGTTATTGTCCATCTCCTCTGATTGTGTAAATTTTTTGCTATAACTATCCGAGTTTTTACTTTAAAGTATGTGTGTAGGTAAAATCCCAGTGGCCATGAGTATTCGCATTGCATCTCCTAGTGTTTTGTCTATAGTGAGTGTTTTATGATGCCAAAAAGGGGGAATGCATACTTGTGTGATATTTATAATCTAATTAGTCTAACCTGATCCTCTAATGTGTTGCTTTGATTGGTGTGCTTTGAGAAATTGGCATTTCTCAGGTTGAAGTTATGCACATAAGAAGCCATGATTGAAGTTAGATCGAGTAAGATTTTGATAATTGAAAAATAGGGGTGGAGATGCAGGGTACTCGTTACTGAAATGTGTTCCACTCAAACATAGTCCGACTGGGATTAGGAGAAGAGGTATCACGTGAATAAAAAGGATTAAAGGTGGTGAACAAAGAGAGTTTATGACAAAAGAATTATTTACATAAAGTTTCCTTTCATAGTGGAAGTCTACGAATCAAGGGAAGTTGTATAAAGAAGGACACCTACTCCAAACTCAAAGAAGGAGAAGTCTTGAATCTATTAAGGGTTTCACAAAGAAGTTTACTCACTTACAACTACAAGCTACAAGCATAATACAATCAAATAAGAGAGAGTTTAGGTTGAAGATTCAAGTGCATTGATACAGAGAAGCAAGATTAAAGAACCTGATCCATAGGCTTATGCTCTCTAGTTCTTGAGTCTAGTTTATTTGTATTGTTAATTATTGAGTTGTAATATTTTGTTTTGATAGCTTAGATTATTCTTCGAGTTGGAGGCAACTTGAAGATGGGTTCAACAGTCAAGGATGATTGTTGATGCAAATGAATCAGAGTTTAGTTCCTAGGATTTGCAAGTGTTGTAATCTAAAGCCTTTTGTAGGCTCAGAGTTTATTGAAGTTGAGTTAAATCCTACAGAGGTGTAAGTTGTGGTTTTAACCTTTTATGAGATGGGGTTTTCCATGATAAATATTGAGTTATTACTTTACTTCCCCTTAATTAACGTAGTCCCAGTAATTTACTAAGGAACAGATAGAGTATAATTGTTCCTTGTACAATTATGGCGTCAATATTCCAACACAACACATCAACAATTAGATAGGAAAGATATATTGAAAAACTAGATCTGCAAAATATATAGCAATGAAACGATCTGAAAACGATAAAAGTAAAGGCAACTTGAAAGAAATCTTGAAAATAATTTGGGAAGATAGAACCTGGAACTTGAAGAGGAAATCGTATGTACTCTAATGCGAAGGAAGAATAATTCCAGCCAAATTTATTGCTTCTTGGTTGCCGGAATCTGGTTGTTGTTTTTTTTTGGTGGAAAGGCGATGGTGTCCTGGAGTAGAACAAAGGGGGAAATGAAAATGATAGATAAATTGCCAAAGAAGTGTCGTGATGCGCAAAATGGAGAAACCCTAGAAGATCGGTGATGAGAGAGCATAATCTTTTTCTTTGAATTCACGAAGGGAGTGGATCTGAGATGCAACAATGAAAACGTGTTGTTGCTTTATATATATACAGAGAGGGAAAAGAACTTATTACAGATTTTCTCAATCTAATGAAAGTTTACGTGTTGATGCTTGAGGTACAATACTTTATTTTAATTAAATAAAAATCTTACTATTTGTGGAGAGTGCATGTGGATAATAAAGGGGAAAAATCGCACCCCATAAATAAGATAGAGTGCTCATATATTTCCTCAATAATTTTAATAAATACAATGTGATAATATATTCTTATATGTGATATATTTCTCTTTTATCTTTTATATTTAAGAATTTAAATTTTATCTTTGATTACACGATTTCATCATTACATACTAGAGGCACGGTTAATATGAATTCATGCCGAAAAATACTTTTTTCATTTCTAAAGTAGAAACCAACATCTCTAATAAATATTGAAATTGACATTCATCGGTAGAGAACATCATTTTCCTTAATTTATTTAGAGAACAAAAGATTCTATGAAACAAACACACTTGTTGCATTCAAGTATAATAGATAAACAATATATTCAAATTACTGTTTCATGTTTCTTGTTTTCTTCCCGTAAAAAATTAGGCTTACAAGTCAGATTTTTGCATGATTACTATTTTGTCTTATCCTACAAAAGAGAACACAGTTAGTTTAATTGATTTATCCCTTTTCATATAACTCATTTTGTCCACCAAGTTATTTTGCAAACCATACAAATCGACAAAACCTTTTTGATTTATAAACTTATATATTCATATCATTTGTTTTATTATGGTGTTTGTATACACCTAGACTAATGCAATAGAGTACTTGTTAAAAATTCCACCATAGCTCCACTACCTTGTTAAATTCAAAGAAATTGCGTCACTTTCACAAATAAAAATTAAGAGACCATACAAGTTAAAGTATTGAAAGTGTAAGTAGCCAAGAGATCTCATTGTCTCGTACAAACAAAGTGTTGTTTTTCTAAAAATATGAAGCCTACAAAAAAGGTTGAAAATATCTCTCAATCTTTTTGTAAGCATATGGGCCTTTAAATAGCAATGTTACAACCAAAAATCTGCACAAGTCTAAATTCAAACACCTAAAATATCTATACAAACTAAAACAACCTAATAAAACTTTAAATTTCAAATTCATCCTAATTCTAGGCAACTTACGCTAGAAATTTCTAGTGTAACTTGAAGAAAATTTCAACACTCATCCTTTGCTTTAGTTACCGCAGTTTTGAAAATGTTCTTCCTCAATTTTTTCGTAGGCGATTGGTGCTAAATTATTTTAATTATTTTTGAAATTGCAAATTTGTGTATTTCTTTTTTTTTTCTTTTGGTTTTGTGCTTAAAAACACACTCAATAATCTTGTCTAATTTAAAATTCATTTGAAACTGCATCTGGATAACGATAGGATTCACAAGGAGTTGTAGTACAATTTTTTCGTCCATCAGAATATCTCATAAAACATAAGTTTTAAAATTTGTATTCATTCTCACCGACCAAATTTAATAATCATCATCGGTAAAAATTTGTGGGGCATTGAAAGAGAGATTATTGCTTGTCATGGTTAAAATGTGGTTAAAATTACATGCACGTGAGAAATAAACCTGGGTTGGAAATGAGTTCAGAATAGTCCTAAGGGGGTTAAAAAGATTGGAAATAGCTCTAGAGGGTTAAAAATGACTTTAAAATTGCCTTAGAGGGTTAAAATGAGTTTAAAATAGCCTTAAAGGGTAAATAATAGTTTTGTAGAAAAACTCATAGATCCTGTAAGTTCAATGAGGCTCTTGATATCCTTGTTGCTTTTTTGAAAAGATGGGGCAACAAAAAATGGGTTTAAAATATCTCTCTAACATTTTATCGGAGGGATTTAAATTTCCAACTTTCAACAAAAAATCTGTAAAATTCAAAACTTAAAAATCTAAAATATCTCAACAAAGTAAAACAACATAATAAAATATAAATTTCAAATTCATCCTAAACCTAGACAACTTATTATGCTAAAAAAATACTACATATACTCAAAGAAATTTTAACAAAGAGGTCGAAATTGAAAAAAAATACATGATTGAACTTGGACTTCCTAATGAGATTAAGTTGTTATGTATGACGATCAGACAGATAACCACATGATTGAAACTCCCAAATCTAGAATTCGGACCCGCGACTGTGGTGCCTTCTTGGAGAAATTTGATAGGGTTTTTTGGGTTGGAAATTGATTTTTTTGAAAGCGTTTGTTGGGAATGGAGTGAAATATAATAGGGTGTGTATGAGGGAGAAAGGGAAACGATTTAGAAGGGGGTGTAATGGGTGTGAAAATTTAAGGGAAGAAATTAATGGGTATGAATTTTAAAAAGGATACGTTGTGTCACGGGTTGAATCGGGTGACCTTTTCTTAGGATTGAGAACTACAACACTAACCACGATCCGTGTATAGTGCCACAGTTCATAGAATGGTGCCATGGATTGGGTCCTGAAACCTAGAAAATTTAAAGCCATACCTAAGACCTACGGACACAATCTATGGACCGTGGTTATATCTACGGTTCGTAAAAGGTGTTCATAGATCTAAACATGAAGGTTTTCATAATGCCCTAATCACTATGAACACCATCTATGGTCCGTAGGATGAACTATGACTCGTAAATGGGGCTCATAGAAAAATTCACGCCGGTTGGATTTTTCTATGAATTCTACCAGTGGGATTCACGAGTCGTGGAGTGAACACGGCCCGTAAACCCTCCTCATAGATACTAGCCTACCTTGAAATGTTCCATATTCTTCTCTATTCGCCTGCACACTTCACACCCATTAGTTTTTAAAAAAATCTAAACTATCCTAAACTACACTAATTTTATGCTAAACTAATACAAATATCTTTGGTTGGGTCCCAAGCAGTGCTTGATTTATGTAACACCTCAGAAATTGGAAGTTGGGTTGGGAAGGAAAATTTTGCATTTTGGCATTGATGCAGCAGGTTTATGAATCCTACCTACGAACTGTAGGAAAGCACTTGTAGGACCTTGGTGAATTTTTGGAAAATGTCAAGTCTTTGATGTTTGGCCTACGAATAAACAAGAAGAATAGTAGAGTGTTGTATAGGGTGTAGGAGGTATCCGTAAAAGTGATACGGTTGACTAGGATGGTCCGTAGAAAGTCCTACGGACCGTATGTCAAAGTCATAGACCATGTTCGATAGATTCTTATTAAGGGTGTTTTAGTCTCTTCCTACCCAATTAACCCCTAAACTATGTCATTTTGGCCCTATAACTTGCCATATAACTATAACTGCTTCTACCCTTTAAATTATTACCCATTCCTCTTATTCACTCAATTCTTCCCAATCCCTTCCTTCTCCAATATTATCTCAAGAGCTCTCAAGGTAAAGGTTAGGGTTTCAAGAGATTCAAGGGTCTCTTCTCCATTACGTTTGGGATATGATTATCAAGGAGTATGGGAATTCACCAATGGATCCTTTCATCCATTGGGTCCCAAAAGAATTTCAATCTCTTAAATTGGTTTTACTCAATTTTATCAGGGTTTTTATGCAAAACATCATGAGCCACATTTATTATTATTCAATTAATGATATTCAATCTTATTATGCATGATTTGATCCAATTACATGATTTTCAATTGATTTCATACAGACTCATTGTAACACCTCGCTATTTGAAAGAACTAGAATTTGAAAGAAACAGTTTTTGGAAATAATCAAATTTGAAAAGTTTGACAAGTTAAGCTAAGTATAAGTTTTGGGTCAACTTCAAGCGACCATAACTCATAGATAAAAATGATCTAGGTGTTCTACAAGATACCGTAGGAAAAAACTTTGAATTATCTTTCCAACGACGCTGAGTTTGCTAAATTTCAAGTTTGTATGAGGGAGATATTCCCATTTGAAGTTGGGCTTTCTAGATAAGGAAAGTCACAACTGGATTTTAGAAGGGTATTATGGTCTTTTCATTAACCAATTAATTAAATTCGTTTTTGGTAATTAAGTTGGGGTCTAAAATAATTGGATTCAGTTTACGCTTTATCAAAATAAGTTAGGGTTTTGAGAGAAGAGAAAAGAATAGGAGAAAAGAGAAGAAGAAGCAAGGAATCGTCAAGTTCTTGAAGCTAGACTTGTGGATTTCGCCAAGGGTTAATCCCTACGAGGTATGTGAGATCACATAGCATAGGGTTCGTTCACCCACGCGCCAACCATGATTTAATTCAGCGAAATTATGTTTTGAAAGTATAGAAATTGAGTTCTTGATGGATTTTGTTGAAGTTTCTATTGGGTTCTTGATTGTTGAAGTTGTTAAGGAGTTCTTGATTTAAATTCATGAAATTAGATGTCATTTTGACTTGACACTTGCATATTTTGGTTATGTATTCGAATCTAAGTGTTTGGGGAAAGAACCAATTGAATCTAGAGGGTTTAGAATTGAAAAAAGACCAAGGAAATTCGTCAAAGTTATGGGGAAAAGGGGTGGGGCGCCGCGCCACTGAGAGCACCCCACAAAGTGTTTTGTAGTTGGGACTCTGGGGCACCGTGCCAGCCAGTGCGCCCCAACTCCAGTTCTGTAGTTTTGCCTATGGCGCACCGCGACACTCAGAGCGCTTGGGACGCCAGGTCCCTACCCTTTCCCACTCCTTTCCATACGTGTTACCTTGAAACGTATCTATGTTTCCTAGTTGATTTCTACACTCTAAGGTACGTCTAAACAACATGAAATCATCCATAGAATGAGATCATGAGCCTTGAATCCATATTTCAATTCAAGGAAAGTTAAGGGTCAAGTCAAGAGAAGTTCATAGAGTTTTCCAAAGGTCTTTTACAAATGATTTAACTTTGTTTTAAAACTTGAGTTTTGCGTTGATTAAAGAGTAAAGATTGAAGTTCATTTCTCCAAAAGAGTATATGGGGACTATGTATTCCCAAAGAGTAAAATTGTTTTCACATTTAAATAAGAAAGGAAACTGAGATTTCTAAAGGAGCCTTTAAGCTAGTTTTCAGTAAAGACTAAATGCTTTCACAATTAAGCAACAGAGGAAACACTGATTTACAAGAGAGCCTTCGGGCTAGTTTTTGAGTAATTATCTCAAACCAAAGAGTTATTTTTAAAAACATATGAGCTAGTATAATTTGGGAGTAGTATTGAGCATCGTTATGGGGGAGAGTTTAGAAAACTCCCAGCCCCCATAAACCATGTAGCCATCATGGGTAGAAAAGGGTCATACTTTTTAGATGATTTCTTAGTGCTTTTTAGCATAGACTAGTGGATCCACTTAGTATTCAGGTTCTATACCCTCGGCAAGGTATAGGTTGGCCCTGGCAGCGTAAGGCAAAACGTTATATCATCTCATAGCTCTTAAGTGATGGTTGTCGGTTAGAGAAACTCCCACAGAAGGATTTTTATATTATTATATACACAGAGTTACTTGTATTTTTATATACATCTAGAGTTTATATTGTATTTTTGCATACATACAGAGTTACTATTGTATTTCTAAATACACAAAGTTGTTATCCATGTTTAAAGCTTTTCTTTATAATGCATTTATATTATTGCTTTATATTGAAATGAGTTCAGTTTAGTTGAGTTGAGTTGAGACCAGGTTTGTTCTTTCAGTTCCTTTTCAAGCTTATTTCTTGTTTTAGAATTTCCCCTTGCATGCTCGTACATTCAATGCATTGCTGTCATTTAGCCTGCATCGTTGTTATGATGTAGATACAGGTAACCAGGATCAGCATCCAACGCATAGTTGATTCTAGTTGAGCTACAGAGTTCGTTGGTGAGACTCCTTGCTTCCGGAGGATCCCCTTTTATCGCTTTTCAGTATTTTAGTTCATTAGGATTTCGTGGGTCTTGTCCCGACATCCATCTCAGTTATTAGAGGCTTCATAGACAGTCAATTAGTTCATTTGTCTTTACCTTGTTATTGACTTGTCTTTTGAGACTTGCCTTGCCATCTTGTCTAGTTGAATGTTTTTTTTAAGACATTTTAGGTTTATTTCATGAGTTCATCTTTCGAGACTATTTTCTTGTTATTTAAGTCTTCCGCTGAGTAGTAAGCTAGGACAAGGGTTCGCTTGGGGCCAGCAATAGTTCTCGAGTGCCAGTCCTGCCTAGGGCGTAGGCTCGGGGCGTGACAAACTGGGTATCAGAGCCTAGAGTTCAAGAGTCCTAGGGAGTCCTAGGGAGTCTATGAAGTCGTGTCTATAGATTCCTAGTTATCGGTGTAAAGCGCGCCACATCTATAATTAGGAGGTTGCGACACTTAGGAATGTTCTCACTTTTTTCATACTCATTTCGTGCGATAGAGTTAATCTCTATAAAGTTTCTTCTAACTCGTGCTTGCGCGTGTCTTTCAGATCATGCCTCCATGAAGAGTTGTCAGAGGTCATCTCGCTAAGAGAAATGTTGAGCCACTGGATAGGGGTACCCAATGCACCAGAAGTGCAACCCCAAAGAGAGGTCACCAATGCTGAATTACGTGAAGCTATCTGGATGTTAGGTCAAGTTGTGACCAATCAAGTTGGACAGAGGAAGAATCGACAGGAAGGGGCTGATACTTCGAGGATCCCTGAGTTCTTAAGGATGAATCCTCCAAGCTTCACTGGTTCAAGTGTTACTGAGGACCCAAAAAACATTGTTGAAGAGCTTTAGAAGGTTTTTGAGATTACGCATGTTGCCGATGCTGAGAGGGTGGAACTAGCTGCATACCAAATGAAGGGTGTCGCTAGAATCTGGTTTGATCAATGGAAGAAGAATCGAGTTGAGGGTGCACCACTTGTAGGTTGGGTTTGTTTTGAGGAGGCCTTCTTGGGGAGTTTCTTTCCCCGAGAACTGAGAGAGGCAAAGGTACGAGATTTCCTCACTCTTAAGTAGGATTTTTTGAGTGTTCTTGAGTATAGTCTGAAGTTCATACAACTTTCACGCTATACTTTGGAAATGGTTTCTGACATGAGAAGCAAGATGAGTTTGTTTGTTGCAGGGTTGTCTCGTATGTCTAGAAGAGAAGGCAGGGTAGCTATATTGATAGGAGATATGAACATAGCAAGGATGATGATCCATGTGCAACAGGTTGAGGAAGAGAAGCTGAAAAATAGGGAGGAGTTTCGAAATAATAGGGATAAGCCAGGGAATGAGTCCAGGCAGCAGAAGAGTAATGCCAACCGGTCATCTTTCCAACAAAAGGGACATGCTCCATCATCTGCTAGTGCATCTGCCCAAGGAACAAAGGTGAGTACAATAGTCATAATTCACAGGGTTTCAGAGATAGACCTGCCCATTCTCAAGGTAGTATGGTACAAGGGAGTAGTAAGCCTCCTGCATGTGCTAAGTGTGGTAGAAGTCACTCAGGGATGTGTCGTGATGGCTCCACTAGTTGCTTCAAGTGTGGCCAGAATGGTCATTTTATAAGAGAGTGTCCTAAGAACAAGCAGGGAAATGGTAATGGGGGAAATAGAGCCCAGTCTTCTTCAGTTGCTCCACCAAACAGAGCTGCATCTAGAGGAGCTACTTCAGGGGCAGGCGAGGGAGGAAACCAATTGTATGCTATCACTAGTCGTCAAGAGCAAGAGGATTCGCCAGATGTTGTCACTGGTATGATCTAAGTCTTTAACTTTGATGTTTATGTTTTGCTAGATCCAGAAGCGATTTTATCCTTTGTAAATCCTTATGTTGCGATGAATTTTGATGTTCTTTCTGAAAAACTTAGTGAGCTCTTCAGTGTTTCTACACCTGTTGGTGAGTCTATTCTAGCAGAGAGAGTATCGTGATTGTACCATTTCCATAAATCACAAGAGCACTATGGCTAATTTAGTTGAGTTAGACATGGTAGATTTTGATGTTATTCTTGGTATGGACTGGCTTCATGCCTGTTATGCCTCAGTTGATTGTAGAACTTGAGTTGTCAAGTTCTAGTTTCCTAATGAACCAGTTATTGAGTGGAAAAGTAGTTCAGCAGTGCCTAAGGGTCATTTTATTTCATACCTTAAGGTAAGGAAGTTAGTTTCCAAGGGGTGTGTCTATCACTTAGTCCGAGTTAATGACTCTAGTGTTGAGATACCTCATATTCAGTCAGTTTCAGTAGTAAAAGAGTTTCCAGAAGTCTTTCCAGAGTCCCTCTTGAGAGAGAAATAGACTTTGGTATAGATATTATTCCTAGGACTCTTCCTATATCTATTACGACATATAGGATTGCACCAGTAGAGTTAAAAAAGTTAAAAGAGCAGTTGAAAGATCTCCTAGAGAAAGAAGGATGGTTCCCTTAGGATGGTTCCGGTCTTGTTTGTGAGGAAGAAGGATGGTTCCCTTAGGATGTATATAGATTACCGTCAGTTGAACAAGGTTACCATCAAGAATAAGTATCCTCTGCCGATAATTGATGATCTCTTCGATCAGCTTCAGGGTACCACTTGTTTCTCTAAGATACACCTCAGATCTGGCTACCATCAGCTAAGAGAAAGGGAATGTGATATTCCAAAGACAGCTTTCAGGACCCGTTATTGTCATTATGAGTTTCTGGTCATGCCGTTCGATTTAACTAATGCACCTACAGCGTTCATGGACCTTATGAATAGAGTATTCAAGCCTTATTTAGATATATTTGTTATCTTGTTCATTGATGACATTCTAATCTATTCTAGGAATGAGGAAGATCATGCTAGTCGTCTCAGAATAGTTCTCCAAACTCTAAAGGATAGAGAGTTGTATGCCAAGTTCTCTAAGTGTGAGTTTTGTCTTGAGTTTATGGCATTCTTAGGCCACATTGTTTTCAGTGAGGGAATTAAAGTTGACACTGAAAAAATAAAGGCAGTGCATAATTGACCGAGACCCACATCTCCAACTGATATTAGGAGTTTTTTGGGGTTGGCTGGATATTATAGAAGGTTCGCAAAGGGGTTCTCATCTATTTCGTCCCCTTTGACCAAGTTGACTCAGAAAACAGTGAAGTTTCAATGTTCTGAAGCTTGTGAGAAAAGCTTTCAGGAATTGAAAAAGAGGTTGACTACTACCCCAGTGTTGACCATACCAGAAGGTACGCAAGGCTTTGTTGTATATTGTGATGCGTCCAGAGTTGGCTTGGGTTGTGTGTTAATGTAGAATGGCAAAGTTATAGCTTATGCCTCCAGACAGCTGAAAGTTCACAAGAAGAATTACCCAACCCATGATCTAGAGTTGGTTGCTGTAGTATTTGCTTTGAAAATATGGCGTCACTATCTTTATGGTGTTCATGTGGATGTGTTCACCGATCACAAGAGTCTTCAATATGTGTTTAATCAGAAAGATCTTAATCTCAGACAGATGAGGTGGTTAGAGGTTCTCAAGGATTATGATATGAGTATCCTCTATCACCCAGGTAAGGCTAATGTTGTTGTTGATGCCTTGAGCAGGTTGTCTATGGGTAGTAATGCCCATGTTGAGGAAGAAAAGAAGGAGTTTGCAAAAGATGTGCATGGACTTGCACGATTAGGAGTTCGACTAATGGATTCCACAGAAGGAGGAGTAATTGTGATGAATGGGGCTGAATCATCATTTATGTCAGAAGTGAAAGAGAAGCAAGACCAAGATCCTATTTTGCTTGAATTGAAGGCAAGTGTTCATAAGCAAAAAGTAATGGCTTCTGAACAAGGGGGAGATGGTGTATTGAGGTATCAAGGTAGGTTGTGTGTACCAGGGGTGGATGAACTCCAAGAGAGTATCATGGAGAAAGCTCATAACTCCATATATTCTATCCATCCGGGTTCCACAAAGATATATCATGACTTGAGAGAAGTATATTGGTGGAATAGTATGAAGAAAGGTATTACTGAGTTCGTTGCTAAATGCCCAAATTGTCAACAAGTTAAAGTAGAGCACCAAAGGCCCGGTGGTATGGCTCAGAATATAGAACTTCCAGAATGGAAATGGGAGATGATCAATATGGATTTCATTACTGGGTTGCCACGGTCTCGCAGGAAACATGATTCGATTTGGGTGATTGTTGATAGAATGACAAAATCAGCCCACTTTTTTTCGGTAAGGACTACCCATTGAGTAGAGGATTATGCCAAGTTGTATCTTCAAGAGGTAGTTAGACTTCATGGGGTGCCAGTTTTGATTATATCAGATAGAGGTGCATAATTTAATGCACAGTTCTGGAAATCTTTTCAGAAAGGCTTGGGTTCAAAGGTGAATTTAAGTACTATTTTTCATCCTCACACAGATGGTCAAGCAAAGCGCACTATTTAGACTTTAGAAGATATGTTGAGGGCATGCGTGATTGATTTCAAAGGTAATTGGTATGATCACCTACCTGTCATTGAGTTCGCTTACAACAATAGTTACCACTCTAGCATCCAGATGGCTCCTTATAAAGCTCTTTATGGGAGGCGATGCAGATCTCCTATTAGATGGTTTGAATTTAGTGAAGCTGGGTTGATAGGACTAGACTTAGTTCATCAAGCTATTGAGAAAGTGAAGGTTATACAAGAAAGGTTGAAAACAGCGCAGAGTCGTCAGAAATCCTACACTGATATTAGGAGGAGGGAGTTATAGTTTGAGGTAGATGATTGGGTATACTTGAAAGTTTCACCGATGAAGGGTGTTATGAGATTTGGTAAGAAGGGGAAACTTAGTCCCTGGTATATTGTCCCTTACAGAATATCCAAAAGGATTGGTAATGTAGCTTATGAATTGGAGCTACCATCAGAGTTAGCAGCGGTGGTTTGACAAGTTAAGCAAAGTATGAGTTTTAGGTCAACTTCAAACGATCGTAACTCCTATATCAGGATGAGTTAGGTGTACTACAAGATACCGTAGGAAATATCTTTGAATTATCTTTCCAACGCCGTTGAGTTCGCTGAATTTCGAGTTTGTATGAGGGAGATATTCCCATTTGAAGTTGGGCTTTCTAGATAAGGAAAGTCAAAACCGGATTTTAGAAGGGTATTATGGTCTTTTCATTACCGAATTAATTAAATTCATTTTTGGTAATTAAGTTGGGGTCTAAACTGATTGGATTCAGTTTACGCTTTATCAAAATAAGTTAGGGTTTTGAGAGAAGAGAAAAGAAGAGGAGAAAAGAGAAGAAGAAGCAAGGAATCGTCAAGTTCTTGAAGCTAGACTTGTGGATTTCGCCAAGGGTTAATCCCTACGAGGTATGTGAGATCACATAGTGTTGAGTTCGTTCACCCACGCGCCAATCATGATTTTAATTCAGCGAAATTATATTCTTGAAAGTATAGAAATTGAGTTCTTGATGGATTTTGTTGAAGTTTCTATTGGGTTCTTGATTGTTGAAGTTGTTAAGGAGTTCTTGATTTAAACTCATGAAATTAGATGTTGTTTTGAGTTGATTCTTGCATATTTTGGTTATGTATTCGAATCGAAGTGTTTGGGGAAAGAACCAATTGAATCTAGAGGATTTAGAGTTGAAAAACGACCAAGGAAATTCGTCAAAGTTCTGGGGAAAAGGGGCGGGACACCGCGCCACTCAGAGCGCCCCATAAAGTGTTATGTAGTTGGGACTCTGGGGAGACGCACCAGCCAGTGCGCCCCAACTCCAGTTCTTTAGTTTTGCCTCTGGCGCCCCGCGCCAATAAGAGTGTCATGGATGCCAGGTCTCCTAACCTTTCCCACTCCTTTCCGTATGAGTTACCTTGAAATGTACCTATGTTTCCTAGTTGATCTCTACACTCTAAGGTACGTCTAAACAACATGAAATCATCCATAGAATGAGATCATGAGCCTTGAATCCATATTTCAATTCAAGGAAAGTTAAGAGTCAAGTCAAGAGAAGTTCATAGAGTTTTCCAAAAGTCTTTTACAAATGTTTTAACTTTGTTTTAAAACTTGAGTTTTGAGTTGATGAAAGAGTAAAGATTGAAGTTCATTTCTCCAAAAGAGTATATGGGGACTATGTATTCCCAAAGAGTAAAATTGTTTTCACATTTAAATAAGAAAGGAAACTGAGATTTCTAAAGGAGCCTTTGAGCTAGTTTTCAGTAAAGACTAAATGCTTTCACAATTAAGCAACAGAGGAAACACTGATTTCCAAGAGAGCCTTCGGGCTAGTTTTTGAGTAATTATCTCAAACCAAAGAGTTATTTTTTAAAACATATGAGCTAGTATATTTTCGGAGTAGTATTGAGCACCGTTATGGGGGAGAGTTTAGAAAACTCTCAGCCCCCATAAACCATGTAGCCATCATGGGTAGAAAAGGGTCATACTTTTTAGATGATTCCTTAGTGCTTTTTAGCATAGACTAGTGGATCCACTTAGTATTCAGGTTCTATACCCTCGGCAAGGTATAAGTTGGCCCTGGCAGCGTAAGGCAAAACATTGTATCATCTCATAGCTCTTAAGTGATGGTTGTCGGTTAGAGAAACTCCCACAGAAGTATTTTATATTATTATATACACAAAGTTACTTGTAGTTTTATATACATCCAGAGTTTATATTGTATTTTTGCATACATACAGAGTTACTATTGTATTTCTAAATACACAAAGTTGTTATCCATGTTTAAAGCCTTTCTTTATAATGCATTTATATTATTGCTTTATATTGAAATGAGTTCAGTTTAGTTGAATTGAGTTGAGACCAGGTTTATTCTTTCAGTTCCTTTTCAAGCTTATGTCTTGTTTTAGAATTTCCCCTCGCATGCTCGTACATTCAATGTACTGATGTCATTTGGCCTGCATCATTATTATGATGCAGATACAGGTAACCAGGATCAACATCCAACGCATCGTTGATTCTAGTTGAGCTTTAGAGTTCATTGGTGAGCCTCCTTGCTTCCGGAGGATATTATTTTATCGCTTTTCAGTATTTTAGTTCATTAGGATGTCGTGGATCTTGTCTCGACATCCATCTCAGTTATTATAGGCTTCATAGACAGTCAGTTAGTTCATTTGTCTTTTCCTTGTTATTGGCTTATCTTTTGAGACTTGAGGTGCCATCTTGGCTAGTTGAATGTTTCTTTTAAGACATTCTAAGTTTATTTCATGAGTTCATCATTTAAGACTATTTTCTTGTTATTTAAGTCTTCCGCTGAGTAGTAAGTCAGGCCAAGGGTTCGCTTGGGGCCAGCAATGGTTCTCGAGTGACAGTACCTCCCAGGACGTAGGCTCGTGGCGTGACATGTTTAAGACTATAAAATTTAAATATTTTTTAATATTTTAAATTTTATGTCGGATCAAAACGGAATTAAACAAATTGATACCAACCTCAATAACTCCTCCTTTAAGCATGGTTCAATTGCTCTCGAACTTGAACTCTTGCTCCAATAGGACTTAAGTGAGGATTTTAATAAATAAATAAATAAATATATATATATATATATATTAGGATATTAATTAAGTGATAATGTTTTACACATTTTATATAAGAAAAAATTTAATATTCCTACTGTGAATTGAAAACAGTCCTAATAGAGTTGAAAAGACGATGTTAAGTATTTAATTTTTAAAATATTGGGTATCCTTATGACACTGAGAGTCATAATATAAGGACAAAAAAAAAACTAGTCCAATTTTATAATACTATATATGGTCGTTTGCCACAACCAATAAGAAATAATATGGTCATCATGAGTAATTCTAACATTCCCGACAAGCTTGTCTTTGAAATTTTGAAACGACTTCCTGCCAAGTCTTTAATGCGTTTTAGGTGCGTTTCAAAATTGTTTAACTCTTTTACATCAGAACATTTATTCATGAAGCACATCAAAAAAGCCGTGTAGCTGACTTTCTTGTGCATTACATAACTTTGAACGAAAAATTTATCATATACAATTTAGGACAAGATGATTTGACTTGTGTTTCTTGTCCCGTCAAGTACTTGAATGGTCCATGTTTTCGAAATCTTAATCACTATACAGAGTCTATCAATGGCGTAGTCCACATATCGAGGAGATGTTGCTATTTGTAATCAGTTTACAAAAGAACATGTCTTTCTTCCTAGTCCATCGATGGAATAAATTATAACAAGTTCATTGATTTGTTGTTCCTTAGGTTTTGATCCCACCATCAAGAAATTTATAGTATTGAAGGTATGTTTGGTAATTGATAACTCACTAAGTTATTGGATTTTCAGTATTGGAGTGGATAAATCATGGAGGAAGGCATCCATAAATATTCCCAACTTTTTCCACAAGAGGAAAGAGAGTGTTTGTATCGACAGGGTTATTTATTTTATAAATTTCTTTGGACCACGTAAATCGTAATATAGTTACATTTAGAGATGAGAAGGTAATTTGTACCATCATATATATTGCCCGATGAGATAATAAGGGGATACTCACCAAAATAAGTGAATACTTCAAATTTTCAGATAATAAATTTATATGTTCTTCAAAATGAGACAGTATGGGTGAAGCAATCGATTGAGCTACCATCAAAGTTACTTAAAAACACAATCTCTGTCCATTTATGTACCACTAACATACATAACATTAAGAGAGAGCTTCTATCAGTTTCATCTAGTGAGATTTTACCCTTGTTTATATTTGACATTGGAAGGAACGATTGGAGAATAGTTGAGATACATGAAATTCAAGAATGAAAAAATAGAAGGGGGGATTGTGTTGCGCTAAATCTTTTGGAGAGTATTTGGCCCTTGAGATTATCTAAGGCGGAGCTAGGGGTGCAAGGTCCTCGGAGAATTACACCATATACATAGTTAAAATTATTTTTATGTATATGTAACAAATTTTAAATTTTCTTTATTTCTTCGTATATTTACTTTTTCCTGGCTTCTCAATTGTCCTTGGCTTGTTTTATGGCTAAGAGTGTTTTAAGTGGAATAAATCGTTATATTGTTAGCACAACATTATGCTACTACAATTTGATTTCTCATTTCTTGTGTTGTGTTCCATAGGAATTGATAGAAAAATTAGGGCACAAATAGAAATATGTAATATATATAGAGTTTATCACATGATAATGAAAATCTTACATTAGTCTTTCTTGCAATACTTATGGCTAAGTACATAAACAATCACTAGAATGCGAAACTCAGAAACTCCAAATCTTAGATATTGAATCTGACTCCAAGATACTTACTTATCAAGTTTCCTTTGGATCAATCAACTTATTGACAACATCATCTATATTGTATGATAATATAGGTGATATTGACAACTTTTTCTTCTTCTCCAAATTTTCCGTCAAGTTATAAAAGAGGTACAAACCACCTTCCATAATGTTCCAAGTGCACCTTTTACGTACGATATCACACCTAGGTATATCTCTATAAAATTGAAAAATTAGGAAAGTTTCATACCTAGGACAAGCAGTCATGTTACATAGAAGACTAGGTTCTAATCTACCAGTATTTATTTCAACATGATATCTATGAAGATTTGATTGTTTAAGACAAACTCTTGGTTCAATAATATTACAATTCATTATACAATCAATGTATAATGGATCAATTAACTCACTAATGACATCAATATTAAAGAAATTTGATGTTGCGTTAAAGGGGAATGAAAATAGGGTTAAGAGATAAACCAAAATGGACAATTGGAATTTGAGTGAACAAGACATATTTTTCATGGATTTGGTATAATGAGTTTTGTTTAGTCAAATTATTGGAGTTTGAGGGCTTTATATAGGCTATAATATAAGACACGGGTTCAATGTGCAAAGTTGAATTACCATTATACCCCTATGATAAGTTAAAATATTACAAAATATTTAATTAAAATATTCATCAAAAATTGAATGGCCATTTTTCCCTTTACTTAAAAATATTTCTATTATAATATCTTTGTACCAAAAAAGTCGATTTACATTCCAATAAATGATAAAATGAATCTGATAAACAAGAAGACACTAGCTTGGAGTTCTTGAAACCACGTTCATTGTACTAAATAATTAATGCGTCTTTCAATTTAATTTAATTTTATATTTATATCATATAATTTTGGATGTAAATAAGTAGACACTTGAATTTGTATAATGTTTAACAAATAAACATATGAATCTTATGTAGGATATAAATTGTTAAATAAGATGTCATGTACGATATGTGTATCTATTTGTTTAATTTTAAACAAATTTAAATGTCTACTTGTTCACACTCAAAATTGAAAGTTATAAATATAAAATAAAACCAAATTAAAAGACATATTTATATATTATGCCTTAATTAAATGCTAATTGTTACTCATGTATATGGGAAAAACTTCAAATAATAGCAATCGTTTTTTAAAATTAGTAAAATAAAGAGAAGATGATACCCACTTATGATCATTTAGGCTTTTAATTTTCTTGTGAAAGATGTGTTAGTACATCATGAAATTTGTGACTTTTTATATTCATTACATCATGAAATTTGTGACTTTTTACGTTCCAAAGAATGAATAGTAAACAAATATGTCATCCCTCCAACTTTTCAGGTGGTTAATTGAAGACAATAAGACATAATAGTACATAATTATATCATTTAATTCGGTTTTAGCTGATATTTATGCTCTCCAATTTAAGTTTGTATAAGTAGACTTTTAAACTTGTACTCCCTTCATTTCATATTAATTGAATTTTTGAGGAGTTTCACACCCTTTAAAAAAAGTAGATTAAGACATAAATTGAACATAGTTTTCCATTTTTATCCTTATTAATTATTGTCAAATTTATTGAAGTCATCACATTGAAAATCCAAATAAAGGGTAAAAATTGGAAGAATATTTTAAAAATAGTCTTGAAGATTGAACAATTAAGTTAATTTAAAAAATGAAAAAATTCTCAAAAATTCAATCAATATGGAATGGAGGGAGTATAAAGATAAACAAGTAGACACACGTAATATATATAGGACACCACATAGCCCGTAGGATGTCGTGTAGGACACTAATTGTCACTTAAGACACCAATTAGAAGGATGTGTGTATCTGTTATACAAGTTTAAGTGTCTACTTGTGCACACTCAAATTTTAAGGACGGACTACAAGAAAACTAAGATTAGATGCGGGCAGAAATTCGTAGCTAAACAAAAAAAAAACCTCATGATAATTCAATTTAACTATAGATTAGCCATGAATTATATAAAAATCAACTAGCTAAAAGTTATTTAGTGATGGATAAGAATTATCGATAAATTATGCAGCTAATTTCATATTTTCTAAAAAGTGCCATAAAAAGCCAATTAAAAGACGCATTTATATATTATGCCTTAAATTCAAATTAATTCTACGTCTACATAAGTGAACTTTGAAAGCGCAATAATATTTACATATATTAGCACTATATCATTTTCTCATAATTCTGATTAAATATTGGTAAGTTATGTAGGAACTTTTCTGGGGGAAATTAGAAGTGTATATCGTTGTTTCCTCGTGAGGATTGATATTTATACTAAGGTAAAAGTATTGGTATAAAATTGTTCGATGTAATCAGTAGGCAGTAGCGGAGTCAAAATTTTATGAAGGGTGGTTCAAATTTTATTAAGGGTGGTCCAAAAATTGTGCAGCCAAAAAATGCTTGCTCATTCAAGGCATCTGAAACTCATTCAAGGCGTCTGAAATCCGTTGGGCTACACCAACTTATTGTGTCAAGGGTGTCCAAAACATGTTAATCACTTTGTGTGTCATTATACTTATATACGATTTTTTTTTCGACAAAGGATATTCAATTGGACACCCTGACATACACGTGGCTCCGTCTGATGTAATTAAGTGTCATGACTCAGACCGTCGTGATTGACACAAACACTAACCCTCCGGTGGGAGAACTATTACTACAACCCGTCTAACAAATTTGACGAAAATTAAGGCATTTAAAGATACAGAAGCAGGTTTAAATGCATAAATAAACTGGAGTTAATTCCCATAAACTCTGAAAGTTTGACACACCATTACTAAACATTTGCGGAAACAATGCCTAGAACCTAAAATTCAATGTACCAAAACTCTAAAGGTCAACAAGTCTATGAATAGGGGCACAACCCCGAAACTAAACAGACGAATATCTAAAGTACTAATCTAAGTCCGAAGAAAATGAACTAAGCAAATGGAGAACTCATGGTAGCCTGGAAGAACTGATTCACTCTTGAATTCGGTCTCGATCACTTATCTCCTAGTTGAGGTCTATTAGTAGCCGCCTGAAGATGCCATGTACTCAACAAAGAACGAGCAAGTGCAGTATCAGTACACAACCACAGTGTACTGGTAGGATCACGCAGCTATTCCAGTAAGCAAAACATATATAAACAGTCACAACATAGTAAACATGACATGTACAGAACATATATACACATTGGTTATCATTTCAGGAGCAATGTACAATTACACATTCTCAATAACAAGTAGATATGACAATTCAATGGTCCTCTCATGGAACCCATACCCAAACTGTTAGTGTGCCGGAACGTGACACCTGACCCCAATTAGTGTGTCGGAACGCGACACCTGCTCCAATATAAGTGTCGGAACGTGACACCCGATCCTAGTTAGTGTGTCGGAACGTGACACCCGCTCCAATATAACTTTTTGGTAGGGGTGTACAAAACCGAACCATACCGCAAACCGAGTCAAACCGAGAAAAAAACCTGACTAGTGGTTGGTTTGACTTGGTTTGGTATTGGAAAAAAAAACCCGACTATATTTGGGTTGGTTTGGTTTAACTAAAAAAACCTACCCGACATTATATATATAATTTTAAAATTTTATTTTATACATAAAAATATTTATTTTGATTTAATTTTTAAATATTTCTTATACTTTTTCATAGTTTTTATCTTTTAATATATTATTTCAAGTTTGAAACTTAGAATTCTGAATGGTTCAATAAAGATTATAGTCCACAGTTGTTGATAATTATAATAAAGCTTAAATCAAAAGCAAGACTTGTTGTCATAGGCTTTAGTCAATAAGAAAGCCTTGATTATTATGACACATAATAGCCACTAATTAGGATTACATCAATTCAGATGTTAATGCGCTAGTTGCGGTATATGGCCTTCAAATTCATCAAAATCGATGTGAAAACATTTTTAAAAAATGGAAAATTGGAGGAAGAAATTTACATGGAACAACCCGAGGGCTTTGTGGTTCATGGTAAAGAAAAGAAAGTTAGTAAACTTGTTAAGTCACTTTGTGGACTAAAAACAAGCGCCCAAATAATGACATGTGAAGTTGACCAAACTATGTTGGCAAATGAATTCAAGATTAATGGATGTGATAAATGTTTTTACATTAAAGACACTCCAAATCACAAGGTCATTGTTTGTTTTTATGCTGATGACACGTTGATCATCAAAAGAGACATTTTTGACATAAATGCTACTAATCATATGCGAGAAAGTAACTTCGATATGAAAGACAGTGAAGTTACTGATGTGATTGAAAAGGTACTTGACAAGTTCAAGCATTTGGATTTCACTATTGTCTAAACTCCAATAAATGTGAGATTTGTACTTCAAAAGAAAGAAGGCAAAAGTGACTCACAATTGGATTGTGCTAGATTGAGAAGTATGATATATATCATTAAGTGTATGCGATCAGATATAGCATGTGCTATTAGTAAACTTAGTCGGTTCACGAGTAATCTCAATCAAACTCATTGGATGACAATGAAAAGAGTTTTGGAGTATTTAAAATATACTTAAAAAACTATTGCTTTGCATTATAACTAATCTTCAACAGTATTGGAAGAATATAGTGATGCAAATTGAATCACTAGGTCAAATGAAGTAAAATTCACGAGTGGATATGTATTTACTCTTTGTGGAGGAGAAGTCTCTTGGAAATATTCCAAACAGAAATGTATTGCTCGTTCTACTATGAAATTTGAGTTTATCACTCTAGATAAGGTCAGTGAATAAGTTGAATGACTCCGAAATTTCCTGAAAGATTTTTGGCCCAAACCTTTAGCTCTAGTATGCATACACTGTGAGAGTTAATTTACAATAGCTAGGGCATGGATCATGATGTATAACGAAAAGTCTCGTCATATATGATGTAGACATAATATCGTTAGAGAACTACTCTCTAGTGGAATTATCATAATTGACTATGTAAAGTCAAAGGATAATGTGTCGGATCCACTTACAAAAGGCCTAACTAGAGAGGGAGTTGATAGTTTATCAAAGGAAATGAGACTATGGCCAAGGACAAGTTATTGTGGCGGTAACTCTACCTAGAAGACTGGAGATTCCAAGATCTAGGTTCAAGGAGATCAAACAAAGTCATTGATGACGATTCAACATTGTTAAAAATATTTTTTTGGTCCATTCTCATGATAAGACAATGTTCAGTAACAAGAATAAAGGCATTAGGACTTTTTAATGGTTTCTAAGTTTGATACAGGGTATATCAAATGGTGTATCTACGGGATAACACATTTAGAAATCACTTATGTAAGTGTGAAGTGTAAGTGATGTGTGGTCAAAATACATATTTTTAATCATTATTTGCCTCACATTTATTATTTATATTTGTCCTTTTTTTAGCAGAAATTTTATGGATTGTGCTAGATAATATATTTTATTTGTAGGATTAAATTGGTGGAAAAATGAAGAAGTTTGGAGCTAAAACGAATTAAAATAGAAGATTAAAGAATGAAATCAAGCAGACCGCTTAATGAATTAAATTTAATAAAATAATAAATTTATATACATAAGGAAATGGCGGCTGCAAATTGTGGAATTTCAATTCTTACTCGTGCTTCTTGCTGCTGCCACGTGGCAGCAAGTGAATTGTGCAGAATTATGGAAGGCGGCGCACCAGGAAAATCGAGAAATCACTCGTACAATACGGAAAACCCAATTTAATTGGGTTTTAATTTTCTAATTTGTCTTGAACTCAATTATGTTATTTTAGGGTTTCTATATTTATAAATAGTGCATTCTTTGGGGGGCGAAGAACCAAAAAACAATACACAATATAATTTTTTTTCTAGCTTAGGAATTTTGGAAGAGTCGTCGTGGAAGTTGGAGAATTGTGGTTTATTCTTTCTTCTCCTTTATTATTTATTTGTATTCGCGATTAATAAAAGATAGTTTGGCTATTGTTCTTAACTTTTTGTGATTAACAAAAATATATTTAATTTAATAGATTTTGATTGTGTTTTTGAGATAATGAGTAGCTAAATTTTATAACTAGGGTTGTGAAAATCATAAGCGATTAACAAAGTATGAATAGTAACTAAGCAATTCTTGAATATGGTTGTTGCATGCATTGGTAATTCTTTAGTTTAGAAGTCTTTTTAACGGTGGCCAATGTTAGAACTCGCATTGTTGTTACTTGCCGGACCAAGGAGGTAGTTAATAAGAAAAGAATTATCAACATAGATTTAGTGTGATACTATCTAATAGTCTAATGTCAATTGGTGCAAGGGTGAAAACTAAGTCATACATTGATGTGATGTCTAATATGAGGTAAATGTAAGGGTTAGTAAATTATACACACGTAGCCGGACCAAGATGCGGGGTGAAATTCTCTAGATGCCGGACCAAGGATTTAGAGGTACCTAACTTATCACTTTGCATGTAATACACTAGGAAATGATTGATATTACTAGGATTACCGCATTATGAGCTTATGGGGAACACATTCCTAGTTATTTCTAATAATCTGAATATAAATAATACTTATTTTATTTCAATTTAAATCCCCCCATTTTTATTTAACGACTATTGAGTTAAATATTTGCTATTGACAATATTCTTCCATATTCTCTGTGGGATCGACCCCGACTCATAGTTGGGGTAAATATATTGCATACGATCGTTTATATTTCTTTTCAAGAAGTATATTTGAACGTTATCAAGAATGGCGCCGCTGCAGGGGAATGTGGCTTAAAAATTGTCTTTAATATTTATTTTGACTTGTAGTCATTTTTTTGGTTCTTAGGATTAGTTTTAAATTATTTTTTATATTATTATTATCATATTTCTTTTACTCTTCTTGAGATGTCATCTGAAAAAGTATGTAGTGATAAGTGTTCTTGCAATTCTTGCCCTTCTGATTTTATGGGTTCTTATAGGTTAATTTTTTCTCAACAAGATAAGTTGTATAGGGACATGGAAGATTTGTTAATACTTTGCTATAAATCAATATGTAAGCACAGTAGTGAATATGCCTTTGAATTTGATCTCTATTATTTAGATTGTGAGTTGAGTGCAAAGATTAAATCATATGACACCCAACAATTTAGTAATAGTATGTGTGAGGAAGAAAAAATACTTATAAGACAACTTTAAGAGCTAAAAGTTGAGGGCTTATTGCTTGATCATACTTTTATTGATGTTGTCACTGTTGAGAAGAGTGCACTAGAGTTATGTAATGAAGTAGATAATATTATTTTTAAAAACTCTAGTATGTGTAAATATGAGGGTGTAAATAATAAAATAATTCATAAGTTAGGGCGCACTAGACCTCATTCCAATCATTTTTCCACATTATGTTTAGATGATGAGAAATTAATCGAGCCATCTGAAACTATAGAAGAGTGTATGGAGGAGGAACAATGTGTCTATATTCTTGAATTTATTGTTCCAACATCGGAGAATTACATTCCTCACTTAGGATCCAAGAAGTGCATAATGCGATATCTATTGCTTGGGACCTTTATTTTTATACCACCACCTCTTGAGCGTAATAGAAAAATTGATTCAAAATTGGGGGTGCAATTCATATCTTCAAAGTGGAAGGAAAAATAGTAAAATTGATGGTGTCGTGCCGCGAGGAAGTAGAAAATGTTATTTTTAAAAACTCTAGTATGTGTAAATATGAGGGTGTAAAAAATAATACAATTCATAAGTTAGGGCGCATTGGACCTCATTCCAATCATTTTTCTACATTATGTTTAGATGATGAGAAATTAATCGAGCCATCTGAAACTATAGAAGAGTGTATGGAGGAGGAACAATGTGTCTATATTCTTGAATTTATTGTTCCAACATCGGAGAATTACATTCCTCACTTAGGATCCAAGAAGTGCATAATGCGATATCTATTGCTTGGGACCTTTATTTTTATACCACCACCTCTTGAGCGTAATAGAAACTATTGCTTGGAACCTTTATTTTTGTACCATCACCCCTTGAGCATAATAGAAAAATTGATTCAAAATTGGGGGTGCAATTCATATCTTCAAAGTGGAAGGAAAAATAGTAAAATTGATGGTGTCGTGCCGCGACGTTAAATTAAGCGCTTATTGGGAGGCAACCCAATTAGTAGTGTAACTTCTTATTTTATTTTATTTTTATTTTATTAGTATCACTTTTTTTTCTTTTCTTGTTTTGGCAGATTAGGGTAAGTTTGAGTACCCAAAAAAATAGAAAAAAAAAGAAAAAAAAAAGGAGCATGTTTGAGCTTAATTGTGGGGTGCGTTCGACCCTTGATGAAAATAAAGAGGACATGCTACTACATTTATTATTTATATTTGTCCCTTTTTAGCAAAATTTTTATGGATTGTGCTAAATAATATATTTTATTTGTAAGATTAAATTGTTGGGAAAATGAAGAAGTTTGGAGCTAAACCGAATTGAAAATGGAAGATTGAAGAAGGAAATCAAGCAGACAGTTTAATAGATTAGATTTAATAAAATAATATATTTATATACAAAGGAAATGGCGGCTGCAAATTATGGAATTTCAATTCTTACTCGTGCTTCTTGCTGCTGCCACGTGGCAGCAAGTGAATTGTGCAGAATTATGAAAGGCGACGCACCAGGAAAATCGAAAAATCACTCGTACAATACGAAAAACCCAATTTAATTGGGTTTTAATTTCCTAATTTGACTTGAACTCAATTATTTTATTTTAGAATTTCTATATTTATAAATAGGGCATTCTTTGGGGGGCGAAGAACCATGAAACAACACACAATATAATTTTTTTTCTAGCTTAGGAATTTTGGAAGAGCGTCGTGAAGGCCGGAGAATTGTGGTTTATTCTTTCTTCTCCTTTATTATTTATTTGTATTCCTGATTAATAAAAGATAGTTTAGCTATTGTTCTTAACTTTTTATGATTAACACAAGCATATTTATTTTAATAGATTTTGATTGTGTTTTTGAGATAATGAGTAGCTAAATTTTATAACTAGGGTTGTGGAAATCATAAGCGATTAACAAAGTATGAATAGTAACTAAGCAATTCTTGAATAGTGTTGTTGCATGCATTGATAATTCTTTAGTTTAGAAGTCTTTTTAACGGTGGCCGACGTTAGAACTCGCATTGTTGTTACTTGCCGGACCAAGGATGTACTTAATAAGAAAAGAATTATCAACATAAATATAGTGTGATACTATCTAATAGAATTAATGTCGATTGGTGCGAGGGTGAAAACTAAGCCATACATCTATGTGACGTCAAATATGAGGTAATTGTAAGGGTTAGTAAATTATACACACGTAGCCGGACCAAGGTGCGGGGTGAAATTCTCTAGATGCCGGACCAAGGATTTAGAGATACCTAACTTATCACTTTGCATGTAATACACTAGAAAAGGATTACTATTATTAGGATTACCGCGTTATGAGCTTATGGGGAACACATTCATAGTTACTTTTAATAATCTGAATATAAATAAATACTTAGTTCAAAGCTATCTTTTTATTGTTTTTATTTTATTTCAATTCAAATCCCCCCATTTTTATATAACAACTATCGAGTTAAATATTTGCTATTGACAATAATTTAACAATAGTCATTCCTTATTCATTTGGGGGATTGTTGGGTTTTAAAGGTGTGAACAGGAAATGAAGGGTTGTGACTCTCCTCAGTGGCGTAGCTAGGATTTTTATGAAGGGTGTCCAAATAATACATAAGTAATTTTTTTTTTATGAATGGATGCATTGAAAAAATTAAAATTGAACTACATAACATTAATATTACCTTCTTTTTTTACGAATAAATGTTCCAAAATTTTAAAAATCAAATTGCATGATATTTAACTTTAATGTTTGTGTTTAATTCAATATAAAGTGAACAAACAAAGCAAAAAAAAAAGGGGGGGAGGGGGGGAGGGAGGCATTCAAGCTTTCACTAATCTATAGTGATGACAACAATAACGAGACATAAATAATGGAAGCAGAATCAAATGAGGTGTTCTTTTGTTCGCTTTTAGCAGCTTTATAGAAAAAGTTTAGAATTTTGTTTATTAACTTTAAATTAAATAATTACATTTTAAATTTTAATGAAAAGTAATAAAAAATCAAATTCATTGAAAATTCAATTAGCTACTAAAACCTAGATTTCCTAATTAAGAATGTAATTTAATTAGCTTAGACAATTAAAGAAATAAGTTAATGAATAATAAAATAAGTGTTCTATTTAAAATAGATTATAAAATGCACTTGTGGAGATTCGAACCCGCGCCTTCAAAGTAAGGAGGAGAGCCTCACACCGTTGGACCATAGTATCTTGATATGTTCAGGATGTCCAATCTATTAACTTTAACCGTTACCAGTAGCATTTTACTTATATATACGGTATAATTTTCCGACGAAGGGTGTCGGGACACTGTAGCTCCGCCCCTGACTCTCCTGAAGGGTTGCGACTTTGCCTAAGAGTTGTGAACTTTATGAAAGGTTGTGTCTTTTCTATAGGGTTGTGACCGTTTGAAAAGCTTGTGCCTTTTCCAAAGGGTTGTGACCTTTCTGAAAGATTGTCTTTTTTCCAAAAAGTTGTGACCTTAACCTTTGTTGGCTAAAAATAGAGAGGTTTTCTCTCATTTTTCTGCATCAAATTCTTCCCTTGTTTTGCATATATTTCTTACAAAACAAAATCAATCGATCGTGTCTGTATGTGTGATTCGTTGTTGTCATTTTTGAGTTCGTTGAAATTATCAAAGTTTGAGGTACCGCTACTTCTTTAATGGTTAATCTGTTTTATCTTGGGAGGAATTAATTTGCAACCTCGGGTACTTGAGAGGATTAAATTTCTTAAGGACACACAGTGGGTTCTGTGGACTCGGATAGTTCTTTTCTTTCTTTTCATCTTTTATTATTTCTGGTTTACTAATCTGAATACAGGATATAACACACTCCAAATCCACTAAAAGTTCATTGCACATTGATTTCACGTATCAGGACACTTCATCCAATACCAAGTGCCAACGATCGTTAGTCAGTAATATAACCCAACTAAGTGAGTTGGGGTTGAATCCCATAGGGAGTGGTACGTATTTGAGAATCAATAGAAAAGCATGAATATGTTCAAGTCAATCATAGGTTAAAACATTTACGAATAAAAGCATGGTTCAAGTTTGGAGTGACACTAGTGTCAAATAACAGGGGGTTTTGGTTTCAATTATTAACTACAACAGCAAATAACATGAAAATAACAAGTATAGAGACAGGTTCTTGGGATATGATTGGATTATGGGCTAAGGTAGACAAATAGGTAATTGCAATTGATAGTAAATAGTTGTAAATCAGTGAATAAGCTAGACTTTAGTGGGGATAAA
>NW_006239535.1:226851-239260 GCF_000226075.1 Solanum tuberosum
ATTCACTCTCTCGAGCTGAATGTGTGGAAAAGGGTTTAGGATTCACTCTCTCGAGCTGAACTCACAAACCATCAATTCAGTAAATTTGGTTTTAAAACCTCTCTCTCGAGTAAGCCAAAAACACGAAGGTAGAGTCAAATTTGCACCTACAACCCTTTAGATTAAACCATAATTACTGAATGAAATCACTTTTAAATAACATTTACACTATCAATTAACAATACCCAACAACTAAATTAACCCATAATCACATAATCACATCCCTAAGAATTGGGGTTTTAGCTAGACATCATAAAAAGATAGAAATCGTTACCAAATTGTGTTTCCATCAACTGGGTACGATTAAATTCGTCTTTACAAAGGTCTAAGAAGAAGAATCTTCAACACCCACTTCCAATTTCTCAGAAATGAAACTCTTCAAAGCTAAGAAAATATTGTCTCAAAACTGAGTTCTAAGCTCTCAAATTTGAAAATTGAACAATATTGAAATCTAGATAAAAATTTGATTTGATGCTAGTTACTAAACTAAAAATTCAAACATGTATTTATAGTCGCCAAAAATGTGCTGCGAAGGACCATTCGGCGTAATAAGTCGGGATCGCCGATCCACTCGGCGATCCGCCCTTTGGTCAGTTCCATCGCCTTTTTGCTTTGGCCTTTAGCAACTTCAAGCTTTGTAACTTTGGGCGATCTAGCACTGCATTGCGGAAACGTTCGGCGACTCGCCGACTGCTCCTTTCTAATCGCCGACTTGATTTTCTCCTTTAGGGCTTGCCACACTGGAACATTAGGCGAGATCATGGCCATTCGGCGACTCGCTCAATGGTTTAGGCGATTCTCAGGCCTTCTTTTCTTCGTTCTTTCAGCTGCCTTGTTCCTTTTTGCTCATTAGTGTCCATGCTTTGTTCCTCAATCCAAATACTTGAAAATCAAGGATTTACATCAGTTATTGGCACAAAATATGCATTTGAGGACACTAAATCTATTAAAATAAAGCCCTAAATGAGTCCAAATATTGGACTCATCACGCATCTGGAGACGATAAGCTTGGTTATCGTTATCCTGAAATAGGGACAAAGTTTAATTGGTGATTTTTCCCCACTCCTTCTACGTTATTCTTTTGTCACTTTTGATGGAACAAAAAAGATTTAGTCTTTGATGTCGATAACCAAATGGAAGGCTGTGTTTATGATAAAGATTATGGTTCTATTCCAGAGGATACTATTGATTGTCATTGGCAAGTGAAGGCTGATGGTATCTATTTAGGTTATTTTAATAGGTATCTTGGTCGGCTTGTATTTTCAATATCGTACTTGGTAACATGTAATTCTTTTATTTGTAAAAGTGGATTAATTTAAAAAATTAAAATGCCAAATTCATGGTTGTATTATGTGTCATGTATATATGTTGATTTTTTTTTCTTTTGTGTTTGATTTAGTTACCATATGATTATTTGTTCACATGATAGTGTTGTTTGACATGTAAATAATAGGGGAAAACTACTCTACCTTTAGTACCATATATACTATTATTATCAATAGGGGCAGATCCACATGGAGTTCGTCGGGCGCTCAAGCACCCATTAATCTCATCTCGAAATATATATATATATATATATATATGTAGAAATTAAGAGGTATTTGTATAAAATTAACATAGAGCACCTAATCAACAAATGATTTGATTGGTCCATTGGCTCTTCGGTGTCTGCTTAAGGCTCTTTTGTGTTGTTGAGTCTGAGTTCGAATCTCACTGTTAACATGTCTTTTGTTTATATTTTTGACTCCGCCACTTTCAGAGCACCCACAACTTTAAAATCCTAGATCCGCCACAGATTATCTATACTTTTAAAATGTTACGTATTTTACAACTAATGAAGAGTTTTATATCATATATTGCGGACGATACACTTAGGTACATGTATTTTTTCTACTAGATACACTAAAATAGGGAGAGGGACAAGCAAGATGAGGAGAGAGGTGAGTAAGATTTGTTATGTATCCTAGATACATGAGAATTACACTAGATACATGTATCTATATTTATCTGGTGCTATTCGCATGTATCTGGGATACCAGATACATAGGAGAGTGGCGAGCGAGATTGGAGAGACGCAAGGGAGGCAAGCGAGATTTGTTATGCATCCCAGATACAAGAGAATTCACTTGGATACAATGTATCTAGAACAATTACACCTAATTTTGATCCATGTATCCATAGATACATGTATCTGGATGTATCTGAACGTATCTGTATGCACCAAAATCTTATAAGAAACGTAATATACATTAATTATTATTTTCTTATTTTTTGGTGGGGTGAAATAATAATCAAGTATTCAATGTATTTAATAATATGACAAGATGACTTAGGTTGTGTTTTTTTTTTTTAGTTTCCCACTCGGTGTCCAGAGCTCAGGTTGTGTTACTAGTCCCTTCAATACTTGGATGATGAATGAATGTTTTTGGAATCTTAATTATTATTGGGAACTTACATAAATTTCATTAGTTTATGAGCTAATTACTTAGATACACTCTAGTTTGAAATATCACGTATCTTACCAAATTTTGGTATGACCAGATACGTCCATATACATGTATATGGGGATACAAGGGGTCAAAATTAGGTATGACTTGTTCTAGATACATTGTATCCAAGTGGATTTGCATGTATCTGGGATACATAACAAATCTTGCTCGCCTTCCTTGCATCTCTCCCATCTCGCTCGCCACTCTCCCATGTATATGATATTCCAGAGATATGCGAATCACACCAGATACCTATAGATACATGTATCTAATGTAATTTGTATGTATTTAGAATACAAACAAATCTCACTCGCCCTTTTTTTTTTATGTATTTGATAGTAAAAATACATGTATTTAAGTGTATTTTCCTCAATATAAGATATTAATTCGGTTTTCAAGAAATAATATATATATAAATTATAAAAAGTAAGGTGTTAAATTGGTTTCCATAAGGTTCCAGGAAATATATATATATATATATATATAAATTATAAAAAGTAAGGTGTTAAATTAGTTTCCATAAGGTTTCCAAGAAATATATATAAATATAAGATACGAAGAGTAAGGTGTTAAATTGGTATACATGTATATATATAGGGTAATGCTAAATGGTCAGAAAATTTGGCCAGAAAATTAAAAAATCTATAATATATTTTGTATTGTAAAATAAACTAATCTTTTTTCCATTTTTTAGTTTAAATGTATTAAAGTTAAAAGGGTAAAAATGTTTAAAATAGTAAAATAATATAGATAAAATGCCATTCTGACCACATTTTCTATATATATATATATATATATATATAAGTTATTATAAAGAATAAGGTATTAAATTGCTTTCCATAACATTTCCAAGATATTTATATAAGTTATCAAAGTATGGTGTTAAATTGCTTCCCATAAAGTTCCCAATAAATATTCCATTTACTATATGTCACCAAAAGATAGAGATTTTCTTTTCATAATTAAAAGGTAAGAAAATAAAATATTTCTCCTATATATATTCACCATCAAACTATATTTCATATCCAAATTAATCATATATAGTATATTCTATTAATTTTCTCAAGATACTTGTTGGTGATGGTGCACTTGTTGATGAAGGTACTCTTTTTGCTATTTATCATGGCTTACAACATTCAAGGTTATTTTGAAGAAAAACACGAGGTGCACGTTCACAATGATCTTCTTCAAAATACTCCTCAGCTAGAAGTTCATTGTGCATCTGGAGACGATGACCTTGGTCATCGTTATCCTGGAATAGGGACAGAGTTTAATTGGTCATTTTGCCCGACTTTTTCTACGTTATACTTTTGTCATTTTTGGTGGAATGGAAAAGATTTAGCCTTTGATGTTTTTAACGACACGGATGCCTGCGTTCGTTATAGAGGTCATGGTTTTATTCCATACGATACTACTGATTGCCATTGGCAAGTGAAGGATGATGGTTTCTATATAGGTTATTTTAATCAAAATGTTGGTCAAGTTATATATACAAAATACCTTGATTGGTAACGATGTAATTCTTTTGTTTACAATTAAAGTGGATGAACAAAAATATTTTATTTATAAATTCAAAGGTTTTTATTCTTAATTTAAGTTTTCTTTATTTTATATATTTCTTTATATATTTTGTATGTTTCTATATTTTCTGTGTGTTTCTCTATCTAGTAACATCCTTATTTATAAAAATAAGAAATCAAATTAAATTAAATACTTGTATACTAGATTAAACATTTAACTTGGTTCAATTGGTGTCAATACTTGTATTTGTACATTTATTAAATCAAAATTGACCTCTATATATGTAAATTTTCTACTAAAACACCCCTGGTAAAGGTGGGTCCGCCCCTGCCATTGATACTGCCTGAATATATATGTTTCTTCTTTAAATGGTAAAAATTGGACGATATTTTGAAGGACTTTCGCGCTTTTATAATAAGTAACAACAAATTAATCCTGTATGATGTTTTTATTCTTCCATATTTTTAGAGAGATTGTGCTATTGTATATGCTATTCTCTCCAATTTAGATTATTTGTCTTACTTTCTTATTTAGCTTGTTTTAAAAAGAATGTGTATTTTGTTTAAATTACTTTTTAGTTTTAACTTTTCACGTGACATATTTAAGACTATAAAATAATATTTTAATTTTTTTGTCAGATCAAAACGGGACAAACAAATTGATACCTACCTCAGTAACTCCTCCTTAAAGCATGGTTTAATTGCTCTCGAACTTGAACTCTTGTTCCAATAGGACTTAAGTGAGGATTCCAATTTCTCCCTTTAATTAGAATATTAATTAAGTAATAATTTTTTTACACATTTTATATAAGAAAAAGATTAATAATCCTAGTGTGAATTGAAAACAGTCCTAATAGATTATTAGCAAAAAGTAATCTGAAAATGTGATTCCTACGTTTCTTAAAAGTACAATAAACTTGTTAGTTTGACGTATTTCAACATTAAAATTAGTTCTTATATTATTATTATTTTGGTAATTAACTGTATATTCATTAATCACCAACTGGTATTTACAAAGCATAACAAACTACATCACAGTTTGTTAATCAAAGAAACAAAGCTCAAAGGAGATACAACTTCAACTAAAATCTAAGTTGTTGCAGCCTAGAACTCATGGCCTTAGGAGCCCTCATACAACACATATAAGCTATCTCTTTCGCAATGTGATCAAAATTTCTACTTTTGTCTTCAAAGATTCTGCGATTTCTTTTTCTCCACGTTGCATGACTCCATTCTGCATATATTAGTCTAAACATATGTGCAGTGAGAGTGTTACCTTTGGCTTTCTCTATGATCCTCTTCATGTGTGTGGCCCAAGCATCTGAAGTATAGATTGGCCATTTGATCCATATCATCAGCTTCCTCCAGACATCTCTTGTAAACTCACGGTGAACAAATAAGTTATCTCTAGTTTCAAGATCATGTTGACACATCTTGCATTGTTGATTTATATCCATCCCCCATGAAACCAACCTATCACTAGTTGGTAGCTTGTTTTGTAATTGGAGCCACATTGTAACAATGGCTTTTGGTCATGCAGAATTGGCAAACATCAGACATTTCCAGGGCACTCTACGTCTATTTCCAAGTAGACACAGGTAAAGGCTGCCAATAGTTACCAGATCATTTTGCTTCTGTGTTTGTTCTAAAGTCAGCCTAGCATTAAGGATTTTCTTGACCATCCATGAGGCCTGCTTTGGAATCGATGCAGTGAAGAACTGTTGATTTTTTTTATGTAAAATGAGTGGATCCATCTAATCCATAGTTTATCAGATTTGTGAGCAAGATCCCAACAGGTTTTTGCAATAGCATCTTGGTTCCACAGCCTGATGTTAATGAGGTGCATGCCTCCAACTAATTTAGGCAAAAACACTTTGTCCCATGCTATCAAGGCTCTCTTAGTAATAGTATTAGATCCTGACCAAGTGAAACTTCTACAGTATGACTCAATAAGTTTGAGAACTTTTGCAGGAATGGTGAAGAGTTGAGACCAGTATGTTTGAATACCAAATAGCACAGATTGAACCAATTACATTCTTCCTGCATATGATAGCTTCTTAGCAATCCAGGAGGAGATTCTAGCAATAATTTTATTCACAAGGGGTGACCACTATATAATAGTCAGTTTCTTTGTGGAAAGAGGGACACCAAGATATTTGAAAGGAAATTCACCGCATCCAAAACCACTTTGCTGGAGTATATTCAGTTTTTCTTGCACAGCAACACCACCAAAATATATGGAGCTTTTATTCATGTTTGCCTGCAGTCCTGATACTTGGGAAAACTTTTGAAATCATTGATATATGATTTTTACAGATTTTTGATCCCATCTACTAAAGAGTAGGACCATCTGCAAAACATAAATGAGTTATATTCAATCTGCCACATTTAGGATGAAACTTGAACCCTTCAAAATCACTAACTTCAGCAAGGCATCTACTCAGATACTCCATAGATATAGCAAATAAGTAAGGAGAGATGGGATCTCCTTGTCTAAGCCCACTTGCAGCATTAAAGAGTTCTTATATTTGGTTCTACATATAATGAGAAATTCCTATAAAATAGTTCAAATATGAAAGTTTTAATAAATAAAATTTTAATTGATTTAAACTTGCAAATATTAGGAGAAAATGATGAAAAGACTATTTTATCTTAAGTGAAGTCTTCTAATGAAGGGTAAAAGATTCGACCAAATATTAGGAAAAATTGGTGAAAACACTATGTAAGTGTTTAATTTTTAAAATATTGGGTATCCTTTATGTAATTGAGAATCATAATATAAGGACAAATAAAAAACCTTGTCCAATTTTATAATACTATATTTATGGTCGTTTGCCACAACCAATAAGAAGAATATGGTCGTCATGAGTAATTCTAATATTCCCAAGGAGCTTGTCTTTGAAATTTTGAAACGACTTCCTACCAAGTCTCTAATGTGTTTTAGGTGAGTTTCGAAATCTTTTGATTCTCTTACATCAGAACCTTTATTCATTGAAGCACATCGAAAAAGTCGTGTAGTTGATTTTCTTGTGTATTACAAATCTTTGAACGAAAAATTATCATATACAATTTAGGACAAGATGATTTGACTTGTGTTTCTTGTACCGTCAAGTACTTGAATGATCCATGTTTTCAAAATCGTAATCACTATTCAGAGTCTATCAATGACGTAGTTTGTATGTGGAACTATCGAGGAGATGTTGCAATTTGTAATCCGTTTACAAGACAACATGTCTTTCTTCCTAAGCTAACAAGTTCAATGGCTTGTTGTTCCTTAGGTTTTGATCCCACAATCAAAAAAAATCATAGCATTGAAGGCAAGTTTGGTAATTGATGACTCACTTCAAGTGAGTTATTGGATTTTCACTATTGGAGTGGATAAATCATGGAGGAAGGCATACATAAATATTCCCAATTTTTTCCACAAGATGAAGGAGAATGTTTGTATCAACGGGGTTATTTATTTTATAAATTTATATGGACTACGTAATATAGTTGCATTCAGTGTTAGAGATGAGAAGATAATTTGTACCATCGTATTGCCCGATGAGGTAATAAGGTACTCACCAAAATTAATAGATGTAAAGGGACAAGTGGCAGCACTAGTGAATACTTCCAATTTTCACATAATAAATTTATATGTTCTTCAAAATGAGACAACATGGGTGAAGCAATCGATTGAGAAACCGTCAGAGTTACTTGAAAACACAATTTTTGTCCATTTATTTACCACTAACATCAAGGGGGAGCTTCTTTTAGTTTCATCTAGTGAGATTTTGCCCTTGTTTATATTTGATATTGGAAGGAAAGATTGGAGAATAGTTGAAATATATGAAATTCAAGAACGAAAAAATAAAAGGGGGATTGTGTTGAGCTAAATCTTGTGGAAAGTATTTTGCCCTTGAGATGATCTAACCGGAGCTAGGGGTGCAAGGTCCTCAGAGAATTACACCATATACATAGTTAAAATTATTTTTATGCATATGTAACAAATTTTATTTTTTCTTTATTTCTTCGTATGTTTAATTTTTTCTGGCTTCTCAATTGTCCTTGGCTTCTTTATGGTTAAGAATGTTTTTAGCGAAATAAATGATATTATTATTAACACAAACATATTCTAATATAATTTGATTTCTCATTGCTTGTGTTGTGTTCAATAGGAATTGATAGAAAATTAGGGCACAAATAAAAATATTTAATATATATATTGAGTTTATCACATGACATGATAATGAAAATCCAACATTAGTCTTTCTTGCAATACTTGACACAATTGCCTAAAACAAATTATGGCTAAGTACATAAACAATCACTAGAATGCGAAACTCAGAAACTCCAAATCTTAGATATTGAATCTGACTCCAAGATACTTACTTATCAAGTTTCCTTTGGATCAATCAACACATTGACAACATCATCTACATTGTATGATAATATAGATGATATCGACCAGTTGAAAACCAAATTTTGTGTCAAGTTATAAAAGAGGTACAAACCACCTTCCATAATGTTCCAAGTTTACCTTTTACGTACGATATCACACCTAGGTATATATCTATAAAATTGAAAAATTAGGAAAGTTGCATACCTAGGACCAGCAGTCATGTTACATAGAAGACTAAGTTCTAATCTACCAGTATTTATTTCAACATGATATCTATGAAGATTTGATTGTTTAAGACAAACTCTTGGTTCAATAATATTACAATTCATTATACAATCAATGTATAATGGATCAATTAACTCACTAATGACATCAATATTAAAGAAATTTGATGTTGCGTTAAAGGGGAATGAAAATAGGGTTAAGAGATAAACCAAAATGGACAATTGGAATTTGAGTGAACAAGACATTTTTCATGGCTTTGGTATAATGAGTTTTGTTTAGTCAAATTATTGGAGTTTGAGGGCTTTAAATAGGCTATAATATAAGACACCTTATTATTTTTATACCATAAATAACTATAGGTAATGTAATATGGGAAAATATAGAAAAAATACAATTACTTTAACTTACATCATCATCATCATCAAAGCTTCAAACGGTAAAGTTAAATTACTATTTTATCCCTACACTAAATTAAAATATATAACCAAAATGTCTATTAAAAATTAAACAACCATTTTTACCCTTTCAAAAATATATATTTGTACCAAAAATTAAATTTACATTTCAATAAATGGTAAAATTATGTCTCTATGAATCTAGTAAACAAGAAGACACTTACACTATGTTTGGATCATTGTTACCCATTGTATTGTATTGTATCGTTATCATACCTACAATATTTGTTTTGATTGTTACTTAAAATGTAATGTATTGTATTGTTAAATTTCATTGTTACGTAACAATGAAAACTCCCATTTTTGGAACAACCGATTTGGTGTGTTCCCATTGTTACTTAATTTCTTTTTTCTAATTATATCCTTACATAATATTTCATAATACTATTTTACCCTTTGCCCTATATTATTTAATTCTAGTCAAACCTCCTACCCTAGAATAATTAAGGATATTTTAGTAAATTTATAAATTACAATACAGTACGATACAGTCAAACCAAACAATAAAAATGTTATTAAACAATAACAAACAATACAATCTAGCCAAACATTGTATCTACCATACAGTACAGTACAATAGAATAGAATGCAATACAATACATTATGAAACAATGAGTAACAATGATCCAAACAAAGTGTTAACGTGGTGCATGTATTCAATATGTTGGAACTTAGGAAGTTTTCTCTGTTGCTATTCCCGTTCACTTTTACTTATGCAGTATTTCAAAAATATTTTTTTATTTTCGCTGGTCATTTTTAATATAAAAAAAAGATAAGCATTTTTCAATATTATACTCGTAATATTAATTACTTATATTTTAAAGCTAATATTAAATATAAATTAATAAAAATGGTATGATAAAATAATTATATCAATTTTTTGAATAAATATGTCAAATTCAAATATAACAAGAATAAGTAAAGGAGGACGAATATTAAATATGGAGAATGAGGAGTTTCTTTGGATAATTCAATATAAATTGTATTTAATTGACCAATTCAATACAAAATCACATTTATTGTACTACTTAAATTCTAATGGGAAAAGGAATATAACCCTTATCATTCGGAGTTGATATACCTTATTATAAAGGTACATATGCTTTAAATGGTAAAAAGTGAACGATACTTTGAAGGGCTTTCGTGCTTTTATAATAAGTAACAACAAATTAATCTGGTATGATATTTCTATTCTTCCATATTGTTTAGAGAGTTTGTTCTATAATATATACTCTTATCTCCAATTTAAATTATCTGTCTTACTTTATTTTAGTTTGTTTTAAAAAAATGTCTTTTTTTTTAAATAACTTTTCCCTGTGGCATGTTTAAGACCATAAGATCTAAGTCTCTTTTAATATTTTATATTTTATGTCAGATCAAAACGGGACAAACAAATTATACCTACATCAGTAACTCCTCCTTGAAGCATGGTTCAATTGCTCTAGAACTTGAACTCTTGTTCCAATAGGGCTTAAGTGAGGATTCCAATTTCTTCCCTTTAATTAGGATATTAATTAAGTAATAATTTTTTTACACATTTTATATAAGAAAAAATTTAATATTCCTAGTGTGAATTGAAAACAGTCCTAGTAGAATTGAAAGTGAATTATATTATTAAAAAGTAATCTGAAAATGTGATAATTCCTACGTGAATTGAAAGTACAATAAACTTGTTAGTTTGACGTAATTCAACATTAAAATTAGTTCTTATATTTGGTTCTACATATAATGAGAAATTCCTATAAAATAGTTCAAATATGAAAGTTCTAATAAATAAAATTTTAATTAATTTAAACTTGTAAATATTAGGAGAAAATGATGAAAAGACTATTTTATCTGAAGCGAAGTCTTTTAATGAAGGTAAAAAAGTTCAATTAAATATTAGAAAAAAATGGTGAAAAGACGATGTTAAGTGTTTAATTTTTAAAATATTGGGTATCCTTATGTAACTGAGAGTCATAATATAAGGACCAAAAAAAAAAACCTAGTCCAATTTTATAATACTATATATATGGTCGTTTTCCACAACCAATAAGAAGAATATGGTCGTCATGATTAATTCTAATATTCCCAACGAGCTTGTCTTTGAAATTTTGAGTCGTGTAGCTGACTTTCTTGTGTATTACATATCTTTGAAGGAAAAATTTATCATATACAATTTAGGACAAGATGATTTGACTTGTGTTTTTTGTCCCGTCAAGTACTTGAATGATCCATGTTTTTGAAATCTTAATCACTATTCAGAGTCTATCAATGACGTAGTTATATGTGGAACAATCAAGCAGATGTTGTTATTTGTAATCCGTTTATAAGAGAACATGTCTTTCTTTCGAAAAAAATTATAACAAGTTCAATGACTTGTTGTTCCTTAGGTTTTGATCCCACCATCAAAAAATTTATAGTATTGAAGGTATGTTTGGTAATTGATGACTCACTTGGAGTGAGTTATTGGATTTTCACTATAGGAGTGGATAAATCATGGAGGAATGCATACATAAATATTCCCAATTTTTTCCCCAAGAGGAAGGAGAGTGTTTGAATCGACAGGGTTATTTATTTTATAAATTTTCATTTTATAGATTTCTTTGGACTATGTTATATAGTTGCATTCAGTGTTGGAGATGAGAAGGTAATTCGTACCATCGTATTACCCGATGAGATAATAAAGGGATACTCACCAAAATTTATAGATGTGAAGGGACAAGTGGCAGCAGTAGTGAATACTTCAAATTTTCACATAATAAATTTATATGTTTTTCAAAATGAAACAAAATTGAGTGAAGCAATCAATTGAGCTACCATCAGAGTTACTTAAAAACACAATTTCTGTCCATTTATCTACCGCTAACATTAAGGGAGAGCTTTTTTCAGTTTCACCTAGTGAGATTTTGCCCTTGTTTATATTTGATATTGGAAGGAAAGATTGGAGAATAGTTGAGATACACGAAATTCAAGAAAGAACAAATAGAAGGGGGGATGGTGTTGCGCTAAATATTGTGGAGAGTATTTGGCCCTTGAGATGATCTAAGCGGAGCTAGGAGTGCAAGGTCCTCAAAGAATTAAACTATATACATAGTCAAAATTATTTTTATGTATATGTAATAGACTTTGAATTTTCTTATTTCTTCGTATTTTTTCCTGGCTTCTTTATGGTTAAGAATGTTTTAAGTGAAATAAATAGTTATATTGTTAACACAACATTATGCTACTACAATTTGATTTCTCATTGCTTGTGTTGTGTTCAATAGGAATTGATAGAAAAACTAGGGCACAAATAGAAATATATATATATATATA